>NC_089793.1:7710323-7727823 GCF_040412425.1 Macrobrachium rosenbergii | reverse complement strand
AACTTGGAGTGCAATTTGAATTTTTTTACTTTTTTTTTTTTTTTGAAAGAGAAACACATTGACTAATGAAAAACGAAACTAGCTAAAACGGCAGTCATGCATGAACGTAACCATTGCTTGAGAGTATATGTTAATTTCTGAAGAAACAGAATTATCCTTCATCCACATTTTTTCTTAAGAAATTTCAACCGGTTTCGGTCCATTCTACTCTTTATTCACTTAATTTGCAGAATCTCCTACTCAAAGGGCAACACAGCTCAACTTGAGGTGTTGAGAAGCAGGTGGGAAGAAGAGGATTTAAAGGAGTGTTTCAGCGACAAAATGCCGCACTGGAGATTTTATTCCCCATTAATTTAATATTAGTGTTATAAATTTTGGTGTTCTGCCTTTATAAACTGCCGAAGTCACCTCCTGGTCTAAGCACGAGGTAGAACGAGGTTTAATGCTTTTGAAAACTTCGAAATACATTGCCCACTTTCTTTTCCCGTGATCACTACTTTTTACGATTTTTTTTTTAAACAATCTCTAAAGTAATTTAAAGGATAACAATATTACTCCCATGAATCTTAATTAAAATATAAAATCAAACTTCTGGAAAGCAATAACAGCGGCGACCCGTCACGATTAAAATATAAAATCAAACTTCTGGAAAACAATAATAGAGGCGACCCGTCACGATTTAGTAATAAAAATGTCTATTAAAAGAATAGACGATAGAAATATAGAAATTTTTATTTCATAGCCAAACATTTCGGAATTTACAACTACCGTTCTTAATACGCTTTCGTGAGTCGTTGTATTATTTTTCTCCATAAACGGCATCCTGATTAACTTTTCGTTGCTTCACAGTTGAATTTTACTTTTTTCGCTATAAGTCATCCAGGGACATCTAAAGTTTTTTTGTAACTGAGCTGAAGAAGACTTTGTTGTTCGTAAGTGAAAGAAAGAAAAAACTTTAATTGTTGGTGAAAGTTGTATAATTTTATGGACTCATTTAGAAGTTGCTGGAGATGCCTAAGGTTTACAGTACGTGGATCAAGGCTGCTCTCTCTCTCTCTCTCTCTCTCTCTCTCTCTCTCTCTCTCTCTCTCTCTCTCTCTCTCTCCTCTATAAACATACTCGAACGACAAATACTTTGTCATTGTGGTGTCTCTTCACCCTATCAGTAAATTATTTCTTTATCATTCCCTCACATATGATTATAAGCCTAGGTCTTACTGCTTCTGTCTTTGCGATGCCTTCTTTGCAAATACTCAAGTTTCAAAGAAAATCTTTACATGTTGTAATTGAAAAAACATTAAAAAGTTACAAAAAAGGGGTGATTCATTCAAGGGCAGCGTGGCCTTCAAAAAAGCTTTATTCTAATCGAAAACTGTTGAGCATGAAAGCAACAAAGTCTCGTTTCCTCCCAGCTTTCGACATTATTCAGGCGCTGGGCGCAGACCTAAATTCATTATTTACTCATCTAACTTTAGGCGTAAATTCATTATTCATTCATTCACACTCCATCAGCTAAATATTAACGCCTAAGTATATCCTAAAATAATTTTTTTTTTTTGGGGGGGGGCAACCTTCGCACTGTTTCCTCAACAGTAACGAAAATATACGGTTTTTCGACCAAAAAGTAAGATTGAATAGTGTTAGTGTGAAGAATTTATTTATAAAGGTAACAAAATACATACAAAAAAAAAATTTCTCCAAACCTGTTTCCATACAGGCCGGAAATATTCCCCTTTTCAGTAATTTTTTTTTTCACAGGTAACCCTTCCACAAAAAGATATAATATTCCCCTTTTCAGTTTTTTTTCCACGGGTAACCCTTCCACAAAATATATAATATTCCCTTTTTCAGTAATTTTTATTTTTACTGGTAACGCTTCCACAAAAAGATATATCTTGTTGCCGTCCTTAACGCCTAAGAAGACGAGGGTGGGAGGATAAAATGTTGAGAGAGAGAGAGAGAGAGAGAGAGAGAGAGAGAGAGAGAGAGAGAAGAGAGAGAGATAAATGATATAATATTCCTTTTTTCTGTAATTTTTTTTACGGGTAACCCTTCCACAAAAAAATATATCCCTTTTTCCGTCATTTTTTTACTGGTAACCCATCCACAAAAACATATAATATTCCCTTTTTCAGTATTTTTTTCAAGGGTAATCCTTCCATAAAAATATATATTTCCCCTGTTCAGTAACTTTTATTTTTACTGGTAACCCTTCCACAAAAAGATATATTTTGTTGCCGTCCTTAACGCCTAAGAAGACGAGGGTGGGAGGATAAAATGTTGAGAGAGAGAGAGAGAGAGAGAGAGAGAGAGAGAGAGAGAGAGAGAGAGAAACGATTCTTGGCGAGGGCGGAAGACAAAAATCAATGGCGTTGTTATGGTTCAAAACAAAATCGTTTAAAGGTGCTACATTGTAAGAGAGGAATGGAAAAGGGAGTTGTTGTGAAGGTCTCTACTATGTTTGCTCGGCCTTTGTCCGAAAGTAAGCGAAAGTGTTTAAGCGAAGTGGATGTAGAGGGAGAGAGAGAGAACTATTACGTCATATTCAGTGGCCCCTTTTTTTTTTTTTTTTGTTACTCGTCGTTTGTTTTAGTTTTTCTTTTTTTTTGCTTCATTAGAAAATTAATTTAGAATTTTTTTTTTTATCAAAACTTTTCATTAATGTTGGAGAAAACAAATTGACAATCTGGGAATTATACCAAACCTAGTATCTTCACAACCGCAAACCAACAACAACAACAACAACAACAAATAGTAGAAATACATCAGCAACAACAACAAGAGCAACAATAACAAAATCAACAACCACTCAGACTCACAACAACTTGAATAAAAGCCACATTTAAACCAACAGCAGAGCCTATCCACGCACAGATGCTGAAGAAAGAAGGAGAGCGCGCTCGCGCCCTGGAGACTGGCGTACGCAAATAGAAAACAGAAGAGAGAAAAATGGGAAAAATTAATGCATTGCATCATGACCAAATTACCAGTGATTCATCAATGGGTCCGAGCGTATTTAATTACATGTCCCGGCAGCTGAAAGATGAGGCTTTTCCATGACAAGGGGAAAAAGTCTCCGGTCGTGTTGCATATCTGCCCCAATACCTAAAGTTCTCTCTCTCTCTCTCTCTCTCTCTCTCTCTCTCTCTCTCTCTCTCTCTCTCTCTCTCTCTCTCTCCATTTTCTATGCTGTGCAAATAAATTACCAATACGACCTTTCTTCTTTTTTCGCTTTCACTCAAAGCCTTGAAACCCGAAAGGGAATAAATGAAGAAATTCTCCTTTCGTGGTGAGATTCGAACCCTCACTGACAGAAAGATTGAGGTTAGTGTATAGCTGCTCATTACACTACCAACCAGGATAATAATAAATTTTAGCTCACACCTGCGTATACTGTCGAGTCCATATACATTTTTACTTGCAGTGAAATATACTTATCATTGTTTTAATCAGGGATGTACCTGGTAGCCCTTCCCATCGGCCTCTGTATAAATAAAAACATATTTTTAGTCGTGCTTTAAGTCTCAAATGTAAGAGAAGGGCAGTTTTAAGAAAGGTGGGATGAGGTAACAGAGGAATACCAGTTTTCGAAGACTAGAAATTCAGGCTGGAACAGAGAAATGATATCTGCCAATTCATTATTTTCCTGTTTGTCGTTACAATCTCTCTTTGAAATCCCCGACGCAATATCGGATGCGTGAACCATGGAAAGAATAATTCATTTCTAATTCTCGCGTTTGGGTCCGCGCCAGTGAGTAAAGTATGTGCTTTGATTCACACAGCCATGCATACATAAAGACACATTAATGTAATGCTATTCGACAAGCATCCGGACTAGGTGACCTAAACAAACTCCCACTCGAGCAGTGGGTGACCTTCAGAATCAATTCTCCTTCTTCAAGGACATCGCAAGAATAAAGACGTCCAAACAAACTCTCTCCAAGGGTATCGTTTGTGAGGCTTGATCCTTCGAGCGCAAAGAAAAAAAAAGAGGAAAAAAAGACCAAGTTTCTAGCTGGGTGAATCTTTGCCCACGGCCATCCACAATATTTGCTTCACAAGCCCTTTCACTTTGGCTCTTCGCCTTTTGCATATGGGTATAAGAATGAAGGGTAATAATTACGTCTATGTGACATAATGAGATATGTAATGCAATGAATTACATATACAGTATTTTTCTTTGTATCAATAATAGCATTTGTGGGTGTAATAATAAATGTACTAATTGTATCTGTAGGATATAATGCGATTCTTAATGCATGTGTATGTATATGTTTATTTTTGTGTGTGTAACAACAATAGCGGTAATTACCCCCTCGTTTAGAATTGCCGTCCTTTAGCCCCGGTCCAGCTTCTCTCATCACTGGCCCCATGAAAGAATCTTGAATGAAGGTACTTTTATTCAAGGTATGATACATATCGTCCATAAGGACAGAACTTGCCCACTCGACCCTCTCTTATATTGCCTTCATTATAGAATGTAGGGCTAGACATAATAATAATAAAAACCAACAAATGGCAATTTATTTACCCGGCAAGCTCAGGTTGAAGCTAATTTTTAATTGTAGAAAAGAGTAAAAACAACACTAAGAAAAAAAGAAGTATCCTGGAAGACTGTAAATACCATACGTGATATATACATACATATATATATATATATATATATATATATATATATATATATATATATATATATATATATATATATATATATATATATATTATATATAGTAAATATATATATATATATACACACAATATATAAATACATACAATTATCGGAAAACGCGACTGATACGTGATTTTACATACTCATACCGGGAGGCAGGGAGGGATTAAGTCTCTAGCTGATATAGTGTCCTTTGACCGCGTAAAAAACTCACTTTAATATTCAACTTTATCTAATATGATGCCTTCTGTCCAAGCAAATTTGCCTTTTGTCTTATTAGGGTTAATTTAACTTTCTCAAAATTCTCTCAGAGTATTTAAAAAACAACAATTACTACATGCAATCCTCTTCATCTATCGTTTCCATAAGTCATTTTGCATTGGTTGGAATATTAGTGTCAACGGAAATTAATAAGTAAAAAATGCGCCTAAGTTTCTTCGGCGCAATCGAGTTTTCTGTACAGCGCATAATCAAGGCCACCGAAAATTGATCTATCTTTAGGTGGTCTCGGTATAATGCTGTATGAGCCGCGGCCCATGAAACTCTCAGCCGGCCGTGGTGACCTGTGTTGTTGCGTTGCCAGAAGCACGATTGTGGCTAACTTTAACCTTAAATAAATAAGAACTACTGAGGCTAGAGGGCTGCAATTTGGTATGTTTGATGAGTGGAGGGTGGATGATCAACATACCAGTTTGCAGTCCTCTAGCGTCAGCAGTTTTTAAGAATTGAGGGCGAACAGAAAAGTGCAGACAGAAAAAAGTGCGGACAGACAGAAAGCCGGCACAATAGTTTTCTTTTCAGAAAACTAAAAGTAGATGAATTTATTCTATTTTTTGTCTTCCGGAAGACTCACGAAAAGGACATCATTTGTGCTTGAATACAATTGGCCAAGTAATTTTTTATCTTTTTTTTTGCAAACAGATAATTTTATACATTTAATTAAATCGTTTTTGGTTTCCTACTTTGCATTGCTCTTAAAATCTAATTGCTTATATATGAGTCTGTTACTTAAAAGTACCTTTCTAATCTACTTCTCCCTCTCTTAAAACTTTGGTCTGTTTCTTTATCTTACATAATCGTCTTTCTTTGTTCGGTTCAAGGTATTCAGTTCCATGGGAATTTTGAGGACATTGTCCGCGATATAAAGACGCAGTACTATACAATATACCTTCGAAATCTTTCCCTAAATAATGACAGACTATTTTATTTAATTTGACTCTTTTATGTCTGGCATACTTATTGACTGTGTGTCGTTTGTTAAAGGCAGAAAAAAAACTTGTTTTGATTGAGGCTCACTCAACCATCTTCTACCTAAATAAGGTTGTGAATTTTTTAGGAGGCAAATTTTAACTACCTTGTAATTTTAGTGAATACTTAAAGGCGTTTTATATTTCAAAATATTTTTGTAAATTTTCACCCTTGTATTTATACTTAATAATCAGAATGGGTTTTACATTTCAAAAGGCAAAGTTTGCCATACCCACCGGGAACCTCTGTCCTTATATTTTTCTCGCCAGTATAAAAACAGCACTCTCTCTCTCTCTCTCTCTCTCTCTGTATAAGTCATAGTACTTCAGTTAGCATTAAAAACCATGCAAAATTTGGCATATGCCACGGTGAATCGCCTGTTAGTAAGAGCATATTTTCCCTCAATCGTGTGTTTGCTTTGGTTAAGTGCCAGTAGCTGCAAGCCAAACATGCGCTGTGCTCAGATACCCGAGTGAACTCCCCCTAAGCGTATGGAAGTTTAGTTCTTTATCGAAGGACTACCTTGAGATTCGCGAAAATAGAGCGATGAAGGTTGAGAAACAGTTGTTACTTGAAATTCAGGAGTACAGAGCAAGGCTAATAAAAGGTAAAAGTTCACGCCAGACGTACTCTGGTGCAAGGAGGATAGATAGATACCGCTCTCTGATTTCACTCGGTCAGATCCAAGTAGCGCTGGCTGGCAGCCGTCCATCTAAAAGTGAAGTCACTGTCAACGAACGGGTTCGAACGCTCTCTCTCTCTCTCTCTCTCTCTCTCTCTCTCTCTCTCTCTCAGCCCGTCGCACTGGCATTCCTACACGTGTTTTAATCCTGGTTTTGGAGACCAGCGGCGTCTCTCGACTGTAGTTTACGGTTTGTTTCATTTATCGGTTTAAAGTCTTCTTCTTTTTTTTTTAGTTTGGTTTAATGGCCAGAATTTGGCCCTTATCGACGATTACCCTATTTCACGGCATTCCATGGGTAAAGATTATGAGGATGAATGGGAGGGGGCGGGGTTTAAGCATTGAAACATCTGCAATTTTTTCCCTACTAGTATCGCAGTGATTTCAAAGGCTCATAACATGGTCAGCATTATCTTCGATAATAATACCAAATATTAACAATAATCATACTGAAATATGATTCAATTTCAATATCCATTCTACTCAAGATTCAGCAGCTCAACTTGCTTAGAAGGAAACCTCGTCATTGACCGTGAGTTAAATATAAATAAATAAATAAAGACAGCGCCATACAAACTTGGAAGACATCATTTACAGTTGCCTAAAACTTGACCAGGTTTTTACGTAGCCAGGTCGTTGAGTCATTCACGTACAGGACCCGTGGATTAGCGTGGAATCCGAAGCTTCTCTCGGCCAATCGGGAAACGGTAGTTAGAGAGATTCAGGAGTTCGTCTTGACCGCGGACTGAATCTGTGTCATTGCCATCTATGGGCAAGTGAACGTCACAAGAATGTCGTCTTTAATCGTTATCAAAGATTTATAGAGGTGTTATGATTTATCAAGGTTAATGTAGGGACGAAAGTGGAAGCCTATAGTCTGTGACTATCACAGAAGGGCACATCAAGGTGCAACAAGAGTCGTCTTTTCGAACGAAAATGTCCTTTAAAGTATAAAATATTAATATTTTCTTGCAAATTCCCCAGTGTTTGTACACAAAAACATGCAACACACACACATATAATGTGTTTACACACACACACACACACACACACACACACACACACACACATATATATATATATATATATATATATATATATATATATATATATATATATATATATATATATATATATATATATATATATATATATATATATATTTATATATATATATATATATATATATATATATATATATATTTGCTACTTTTTTATACGGATATAATTATATGTACTAATTATAGCCACAATGACTTCTTAACTTATTGATTTATCCACGTGCTTAGGATAAGCTTTAGACCAGAATATCCTTCCTCGTGGACAAGTGGTTAAGGATAACCTCACTGAAATATCGGTAACGGGTTCGAATCCTGCCGAGGGCGTTGGAGTATCTTCATTTGGGTCGACGGCTCTGTAGTGACAAGCGTATCCAAAATAAAAAGCACAAGACTCAGAAGGTTACTAAGAAAATGTATTCTTGACCGAAAGCGACGAATACAAAAAATAAAACCCGTCTGCCCCGTGAAAAGTATGAGACCTTTGAATTCCACGCTGAATATTACGAAAATACGGAGAGGAGTACTTCCTGTATACCCTAGTGAAACGAAATCCCATACATACAGCTGAACCGCTTTAAGAAGATTACAGTTTTTATGTCCACACCTGCGAAGTTTGAAGTTTAAAATGCAGAAAAGGATCAGCCGCTGTTTACAAACACAGGATGATTTTAAGAGAAGAAAATATCTTTTTGATGTAGAAATAGAACAACAACAACAACAAAATAGAACAGAATTTACCTAAAAGATAAAAAAAACAGAAGCAGTGCACAGTCATACGAACACCTGCGATAATTAAGCGAACATATGTGTGTATATCCCATGCATCTCTTTAGTTGGACACTTGCCATTACAACCTCAAGTAAGCAGTTCGCGATAACGGTAATTGCTTCCGAATTGCCATAATGTAAAGTCTTGATAGAATCTTCCTCTTTAGTTTTATATACTTTGTTGTTTGCATATGTGTGTTTGTGTGTCTGAATGCTTCTTGCTTCTGTTATGAAATATGCTAATGCCGATTATAACAAACACTAACGACCAAAACCGCAGCAATAAAATTACGACATTCACTAGCAGTAATATGATTACTGTTCCTGTTATTAGAGTAAATAAAAATTCTTGGAAACAGTTATCAATTTTCATCTTGATTAACCTACAGGTCACTGAAGGTTTTGAAATTTATTATCAAAAAGGTCTCGTGAAAACGTTGCTCTCTCTCTCTCTCTCTCTCTCTCTCTCTCTCTCTCTCTCTCCAAATTCCGAATGATTTACGCCACCAGTAGTACCCGTTGAAAACGCAGATTGATTCGCAATGAAACCCTCATTCATATTTTCTGCGGCGCGGGGTACTTCATCACGCTACTTCACGCCATACTGAACCAGACCCGGCATCAAATATTCACAATTTATCTCCAAAAGACTGATGCCGCGTTTCTTGGCAACCGGCCTGGCTGTTGGTAGTAGCGAAAATTACTCATAAGCTTTCCTGCGGGGTGAGGTAGTGGCGCTCGCTCGTACTCTGTCTGTTTCTTACCTCGTTTCAATCTGTTTCCTGTCTTCCTTCCTGGTTTTGTCTGCGAAGATGCTTTAGACTTCGCAAGTTTTTTTTTTTTTTCTTTTTAGGGTTTCTGTTCTACGAAAAAGGGATTTTAGAAAGGGCATCTCTTAATGTTTAGTATACGTTTCTGAAGGCATTTATCTCTTTCTCTTTGTTTCTCACTGCTTTCTTTACGGAGTCTCTCTCTCTCTCTCTCTCTCTCTCTCATATTAATGGGAATCCAATTTTTTTTCTCTGCAGTTCACAGGAGTCTCTCTATTTCCTCCAATTTGTAGGCGCCACAATCTTTCTACTTATTGAATTTTCTCTCTCTCTCTCTCTCTCTCTCTCTCTCTCTCAGAGCCCTTTTTCTCAATGTGCTCCATAGCAGTCTCTCTATCTACAAATAATTTGTAGGTACCACATCTCTCTCTCTCTCTCTCTCTCTCTCTCTCTCTCTCTCTCTCTCTCTCTATGGGGTTCTCCTCTCTTTTTCTAACAGGAGAGAAAACAACGGTCCCTAAATACTGGGTAAAGTATCTCCTGTTGCAATGACTGCCTCGTTATCTCCTACGTTTCGAAGTCCACTCCACTCTCTCTCTCTCTCTCTCTCTCTCTCTCTCTCTCTCTCTCTCTGTTATTAGTCAGAGCTCGGGAATTGGTCATTAACTCCAACACAGAACATCAAATTACTGCTTGATAGCTTTACCCATGAAGCTAATTCTCTATTTTTTTCTGTTTTTTTTTTTTTACCTCTGAAGCTCCCATCTGAGATTTCTTGAATAAAGGCAACGTTTAGAGTAAACAGGATAAAAACGAGACAGAAATACCAGCTGATTTACTGCTGATAAACCGATGCCAAGACATTCTTTCAATTCTGTCGATGGGGAGTCGTGCGACGGATGCCTCTGGGTCACTGGTTTTATTCTTCCCCTTTTCATTTGCTTGATTTTATTTCTTGAGTGAATGGGTGATGTGTTCTTTATCAGCAAGTTAAATGGTTAGCTTTTACCGTCGGCACGATAATAATAATAATAATAATAATAATAATAATAATAATAATAATAATAATAATAATAATAATAATAATAATAATAATAATAACAGCATTTGGGTATGAGACCCTCTTTAGGAAAGTTGCATCAAAAACAATGGCTGCTTCAACAGTGGTAATTTTGTATTTTACTTTTCTCAATAGAAAATGGAACTATGAGACAAATATAATAATAATAATAATAATAATAATAATAATAATAATAATAATAATAATAATAATAATAATAATAATAATAATAAACTATTGGGAAGCTAAACATCTTCCCCGGGTATACTAAAACACGACTGAGGGTAAATTGACAAAAAAAAATATTAAAGTAATCATTTCCATGGCTTTTTCATGACATGGGTGCAGTTTTTCCTCTTTATAACCGAAGCCATTTAAGTTATTAAATGTCAGAATCGGAGACTAACAATATGAATGATTACCGTATAGCTACTGAGCGTGTGAAGTTATAATTACGAAGGATTCGGTCACTTGGTTATCTTGCGCTGTATATGAAAGAGAGAACGGGTGTCGGCAGAGATAAGAAAAATTAGGTAAGAGTTTAAGGAAAATTAGGTAAGATTTTAAGGAAAATTAGGTAAGATTTTAAGAAAAATTAGGTAAGATTTTAAGGAAAATTAGGTAAGATTTTAAGGAAAATTAGGTAAGAGTTTAAGGAAAATTAGGTAAGATTTTAAGGAAAATTAGGTAAGAGTTTAAGGAAAATTAGGTAAGAGTATATGGAAAATTAGGTAAGAGTTCAAGGAAAATGATTTGTCATTTTTCAGAGTAGCTCTTGAAAAGTGACAAACTGAAGTAGAAAACCATTCTATGGACACCGTAATCTACATTTTTTTTCTAAAACTGCAGTCACTACCAAAAACTCTATTATTAGTTCTTAGAAAAGTTTAGCATTTTCTGTAAATATAACTTAAATAATGATTTGTCAAATGTGAATATGTTATCACACAAAAACAAGCTTCCTCTCATGTTTAAAATTTTATAAACAAATAATCCACGCGCGCGTTTCATGGTCGACCCTTTTTAGTAAAATGATCGACTCCAAAAACGATCGACATTTCTATGTATACCACAAAGAAAGTTCTATGCCTATACTTGAATTTTCTTGCTTTCTAATTCTGTTTGTATTTTCATTATTTGCCTTCATCTTTGGTGAATTTTATTATATTTTTAAGAATGTTAATCTGAATTTGGATGTTGTATTTTATCACCTCTCATGGTTGGAAAGCCAATTTTTAAATAAAAATAAATATGTAATAGTGCATATGGTAAGTTCTTAATGGATGTTTTTAAAACTTTAAAGATAATTTATAAGGCAAACTTCTGAAGATAATAAAAACCATTGCTTCGATTCCTATGTTTTTTCCTTCAACTAAGGTCCCTTAGTCCTCTGAGAGACATACCAGACCATGATAAAAAAAAAAGTAAAACACCAGTCTTTAACTGCCATGAAATAACACGATTATATGAAGAACTGCACCTTCCAGAAACTGCCCTGAAAGGAGGAAATTCTTCTCATTTCGTGAGGAGAGAACAGGCGATGCGAGAGATGAAAAGAACTGGCCAAATTTTATTCCCCCTAAAGGGCATCCCTCGAAAGGTTACACGAATTGGCAGAATGGAGCTCACGCAACGTCGCCTCCAGGGCGTAGTAATCATAGTAATTTTGTGATGTAATGCTTTGTGATTGTCTTGGTGCGTAACGCCTGATGAATATTCATAAACGCGAATGATTAAAAAATCATTGCGGTTTAGGCTAAGAGAAGGGCAGACTCTGGTACAATAGAACCAAAAAGTAATTATTTCAGTTAGATGTTTCATTAGAAACAGTCGATGTTTTCAGCATAGGATTTGTTTTTGCAGGTAAAAAAGCAATTTGTGCAGGTTTTTTTAACGCTCTTTTATCTTCCTTCAAATCTCTTGACATACCTATGCCTTCTTTTTGTTAATACTCAGATTTTATTATCCACTAATTATAAATATCCTTAATTATCTCGTAACCTATTTACTTCAATGTGTTTGACCTTTCTCATAATGAGTCATACCTCAGTATGTTGTTAGATCTGACGAAACTGATCTATTGTAATTATTCATAATTTTCTTAATGTGCAATTCTCCTCTGTTCCACTCCTGCTCTTTCTCCTCTTCATCATCAACACCATCAATGTCGTTACTGTCACTATCATTAATAGCTGTTGTGAAAAGCACCATACGCCAATTTCTAAAGGCAAGTTCTAAAATGCTTATTTTCACATATTCTTAAAAGTCATAACTCGATTATTTCTGTTAGTTGCAGTTGCTTTCGTTAATAATACTTCTCTCTCTCTCTCTCTCTCTCTCTCTCTCTCTCTCTCTCTCTGTTGATATTCCTCTCGGACACTTCCAGATGGAGTGAAAAGCCGAGAAACTGCATCTTTCATCCGAGTATCAATCGAACGGTCCACTAAATGGATTACGTAACGGGGGAGAGATCTTCGTCTCGCACGCAGATGCCAGTTAGCGTCAAATAATGTTTATGTCCTTCTCGCATTTTGTTGCATTTCACAAAAATATAAATTCTTTTCACATCACCTGTTGTTTATAGAGTCGAGCATAACCACAACACAACAAGAATGAAGAAGTTAGACGTTGATTTGATTTATATTTAATTCAATGTAAGTCGGGAAGACCGTGTTTAGTTGAAAACTTCGATTGATTAATTATGACGTGAGAGGCTACGTCACCCACAAGGACTCCCGAGTCGGTGCTTGATTTCAAAAAGGCGGTCACTCGCTCTGCTTGGCTGTGCCGTGAGTGTTGAGGTCACTTCGTAAATTACCTTCATCCTTCAGCTACTTCACAACTTATTTTGGGTATTATTGGCATTAGCATTAATTAATGCCGGTGGGTACTTCCTTATCAGCTTTTCACACGATTAACTGAACTCTTTACTTGTTAAAAGGGATTCCGATGATTATTCTTCGTGGCATTCTCTGAGTTTAAAGCGACTTGATTCTGCTTTTCCTAATAAAATTGTCCTTCAAAATTCTTGTTCTGCTTTATTTCTTCGATTTATGACTTTTTTACATGATAAATGCTACTTCCTTGGTGCCGCATAACTAAGAAGAAACTGCACGGGAATGTTGAGAATACTAATTTCATGTGAATATTCTTCTGGGCTATTGGGTCTTCATCCATCATTTATTTCTGTTTCATTTAGTTCTGTACTTTTTCTCCCTTCCATCTACTGCTTTCCTCTAACTCTTTAAATATCTTGAATTCTCATGTTTCCACCACATTATTTCATCTACTCTTTTTCTTGTAACCATAATCCAAATACCACAGGTCGTGTTAAACCTTCCATACCATGGTTTCAGTAGTAACGGATGTATACAGTATGTTCTTTTAGCTAGGAATACCTAAGAAATACTTTTCTTTAGTCTTTGTTCATCGTTTAACATTAATATATCTTTAAATTCCAATATTCAATTTATCTCTTTTATTAATAATCATATTAATTCGGTTTTATTCCTAACTGAAGTCTTTATTGTTCCTGGTCTTTCACCTATCCACTAACGGCATTTTTTCACACGATTATATACGTATTATGAGGTGCACTGTAGGCATTACTTAAGGTTTTTGCAGCGTCCCTTCGGCCCCTAGTTGCAACCCCCTTTCATTCTTTTTGCTATAACTCCATTCATATCCTTCTTCTTCCGTCTTACCCTCCATCCTCTCCTAACACCTCTGAAACGTTTTGACTGTCTAGTCCCGTTTCAGCGCTGAATGACTTCATAGGTCCCAGCGCTTGGCCTTTGGCCTAAATACTATATTCTACCCGTCTATCTGTGCTAAGAAAGGGATGAATGTTGCTGCTGTTATATCAGATTACACTCCGTAATCAGTAAGTTAGTCTGGACAAATTCTGCACTCCGGATGTGATGGCACTCACACCAAACACCCTGAAAAACCAAGAGACAAAACAGTGATCATATTGCGTTTGGGACCCAAACTTATCTTTCTCCCCTGAAATACGCTTCGATGCCCTTTCAAAGTAGTACCTGGCTGGTCTTCCTTCCAGGTGTTGATGCCTTGCAAAGGTGTGTTTAATCCGTAAAGGTTATTCAGTACAACATTCCGTCACTTGCACTTGTGACACTTACTGCTCTCAGTCTGTCTAAAATACGCCTATCCTGACATTATAGTGTCTGACATATTTAGTCTTTCCTCATCATCACTTCACAGTTAGTTTCATCTCGTTTACCTCGTGTCATCCTATTTTCTTCTTCCTTGGTCTTATATTTTACAGCCTTTTCTTGCGCGTATCCATAATCATCAACTAGTATTTATCTCTCTTTTTACGTTCCGTATACTTTAGCCACGTCTAACGCTTCGCACGTTTACTGAACTGACATGTGCTAGCTCTTTCAACAAATGTGATATGGTTATTAATATAATGCGAGCTTATGCTCATGTTTACAAACGCTAAAAAAAAGGTAACTAGATGTAGTACAACATAAGCATCCGATAAATCGATGGATCTAAGCGCAGTACAGTAACGATAAGAATAGCGTGATATCATAAATCTACTTACAAGGAAAAGAGAGTTGCGGGGGGAGAGGGCTAAGTAATAGCATTTCTACTGTTGATAAATGTCCGTATTGCTCATACGGCGACTGGGCAAAGCATTATACCCAGCTGTCTTCTGACCTAACTATAAATGGAAAACGATAGAAAAACAGACAGAGGTAAAAGGAAAGTATATAAAATCGTTTCTTTACATGCTCGAGTCGACAACCTATCTAAAGATATCAATCTGCTTTATTACTAAATTACAAAATATCATTTCAATACCGGCTCATAGCTACTCTTTATTCCCGTCTTCATCTTGTGAGGTTCAATATTCATCTAGTGAAAAATGATAAACAACTTCATACCTGGGAGAGTTTCTTAATATAAGTGGGATATGCATGGGGGAATAGGTAGACTCAAGTTATATCAGGGTACCAAGCATTCTAATTAAGCAGTAACTTGTGGTTATTCCATGGTCTTTGACACAAGAGTTCCGTCAGTTTACTTTTAACACGAGATACCTACTGAACGTGAATGTGAATGAGTGTCTGCCAATCTCTCTGTCTCTCTTTCATTCATTTTAGAAATTACTTCCTGAATATGTGTTTTCAGACCAGAAGCATAGCTGGGATATTCCTTAGTATGGAAATGGAAATCCTAATATATATATATATATATATATATATATATATATATATATATATATATATATATAGATATAGATATATATATATATATAACATATATACACATACATATGTATAATGTATATATATATATATATATATATATATATATGTAAATATATAATTGTAGGTATGTACGTATATACGTGTTTGTATAAGCGTCCATGAGTAGCATTACTTGCACATATCAATCACGCTCTTATCTTAAATTCAAAGTGCCATTATGGTCAAAGGGCAGTAGCCCCTTTTAATTGCCCTCATTCGTATACTATTCATCAACACGTTCCCCCACGGTTTGGTTATATAACTGCGCCCTACCATATGATGTTGACATACTTGAGGCTATTGGCCTCCTGCAAAAGAATGTTGTGTACACAATCAGATCCTTGAATAAATATTCTGTTCAGGAGGGTGCGGATAGGGAAACGAAGGGTTCCACAAACTCAGATCTACAAAAGAATAGACAAAAATTGCAATAAAAAAGATTGAAGAAATCGAGTATGTCTGCTAAGTAAACAAAGATATACGAATCTTCATAAATGGAATTATAAATAAGTGAATTTTCATGATAAAAATTAATAATTGTTGAATGAATATCTAAGATAAAATAAAAAAAAAAAAAATAGAAGGAATCGAGTGTGTCTATTAAGTAAACAAAGATAATCACAATTGAGATTACATGTAGGTGAATTTTCATGATAAAAATTAATAATTAATGAATCAATATATGTGATAAAATAAAAAAATAATAGAAGGAATGGAGTACGTCTGCTAAGTAAGCAAATATGAATCTTCAAAATTGCTATTACAAGTAGGTGAATTTTCATGATAAAAATTAATAATTATTGAATTAATATATATGATAAAATAAGAAATAAAGTGAATCGAGTATGTCTGCTAAGTAAACAAAGATATATGAATCTTCATCACTGAGATTACAAGTAGGTGAATTTTCATGACAAAAATTAAATATTATTCAATGAATCTATATGATAAGATAAATTAATTAAGTCACAAAGCTGTATTAAAATATCCAATGGCAACATAGTCTGATTCATTTGTTTATCGACCTGGCACCGCGACATTACTAACACCGTCGTTATAAGCGAAAAATAAACCAGTTAGATAAATGAAGCTTTTAACAGCACACAGGTGACCAGATTAGCAATAAGCGACCCCTTCATACATCAGCATAAAAGGATTCGAAAGAAATTAGCAAATGAACCCTCTCACATTATAAAAGCAGCGGAAATGACCTAGAATTTTCCCACGGCTCAAGAACTTATTATAAATTAAAATGAAGAGCAAAAATGAGTCTCCTTTAGAAAATCCTGATAGAAGGACAAAAAAAAAAAGGATGGGAGACTGACGTCATTTCTTCTTTTGATAAGAAAAGCCAACTTTAAAAGACATCGAAAAACGAACGAACAAAAAAAAGGGGGGGAACAGTCTGACGGGATGTGGACACCAAGAGTAAAAAAAAAAATGAGAAAAAGGAAGAGGAAAGAAAAGACATGAAAGGTTTCATGAAAAGGGGGCTGGAACTTGCCGCTTTCACGCCGAGAGAGAGAGAGAGAGAGAGAGAGAGAGAGAGAGAGAGAGAGAGAACATTATTTCTGTCAATTCGTGTAAGACTGTGTATCTTAGATATTTCTGTCCATTTACATTTACGCTCATCCAACTTTCGTGATTCCTGATTGATTTACATAACATGGATGTCAAGAGAAGAAAAGGAGACAAAGAGAGAGAGAGAGAGAGAGAGAGATGCAACCTCACTGGAGCTTAACATGTAGAAAAGAGAGGGGAAAATGATTTCCCTTACTGTGTATGATACGAACAATTTCCATTACATTCTCTCTGTCATTTCATAAGTGTAAGATGTAAGCTATCTCTCTCTCTCTCTCTCTCTCTCTCTCTCTCTCTCTCTCTCTCTCTTGATACCAACAACTTCCACCCATCTCTCTTGCTTTCTTCCATATCATAAGCGTGAGGGAGTAAGCTACCTT
>NC_089793.1:7690323-7707823 GCF_040412425.1 Macrobrachium rosenbergii | reverse complement strand
GCCCCCTGCCATAGCCATAGCCAACGGCGCGGGGCGGGGGCGGCTCTTCCGCTTTGTGAGAGCCTCACTCGGTTTTGTAGTCTCGGCAGAAGCTCTTTTAGACGAGGCCGGAAGTCAGGAGGGTTAATCAAGGGAGATTTTAGTCCCCGAGGGAGACTTATCAAAGGCTGCGCGAGCGCGTATTTGCTGTTCGAGAGGTATTTGTGCCTCGAATGAAACGTTTCTGATATAGGGAGTCAATTGAAACATTTTGAACGCTAAGCGAGTTTAAGCTACGGTATAATGTCTAGTGCCGAACGTTTTTCACGGGAGTTTGAGGAAATTGCCATTTGCATAATGCCCACACTTCCAAGTCTATATAGGTATAATAATAGCGGAATCCTAGCGTTGCCCTGGCTGCAAAAATAATTTTAAATGACACAGAGTGTTTTTCTTAATGAAAAGCCTCAATCAGCTGAAAAAGAAAAACACCATATACTGGAATTCACGTGAAAATTTACTGCTTATTTCTGAAATGCAATAGTTTTCCACTTACCTAATGAGATACAATAGATATGAATCGTATACTTCAAAATGAAATTTTAAACGCGACAGGTATTTCATGTATTATTAAATAATACCGGGATTAAGTGGAAGTGACAAAACTTTCATTACTTCTGAAATTATTTTTGAACGAAAATAGTCTTTTATTTCTTACGATCTCTGAAAATCATTTTTAGAATGAGAAGGAACCCACAAAATTTTCCATCCGGCTCCCACTGGGGATGCCTAACCACCCGCAAATTTTGAGTTGTTACAAGGAATATGTGAAATCCAGGGATTTCAAAAAATCCCTAGGGAATGTGTGAAATGACCAATTCACTTAGGAACATTTGGTATAATTGTAATCAACCGGGTAAAAAGGTTTTGTAAACATTATAATAAACACTTTCTTCTCCCACAGGGGTTGTGCCGGCGGACGTACTAGTGAACATTTAGACAACGTTACTCAAACCATAGAATCGCTTCTTGATGGCTACGACATCAGACTCAGGCCTAACTTCGGAGGTGAGTACCAAATTGTTCCCCTGTCTGAAATTATTATTATTATTATTATTATTATTATTATTATTATTATTATTATTATTATTATTATTATTATTATTATCTGAAGAGAGTAGACCATTTTTGAAGCATGTTCTGTTAAAAAGAATGGCAGAATCAGTGAAACTGATTTTATGTAGTCTTAGCAGATGTCGGCCCTGAAGAAAAGAGAATAGTGAGAAGAATTGAAAAGACTTTATATAAAATAATTTCCATTAATGATGCCATTCTTTTTAACAGAATATATTATTATTATTATTATTATTATTATTATTATTATTATTATTATTATTAATCGCATGAGTCACTAAAATGGTGATGAAATTCTAATGAAGCCAGTGTAAATATATACATGCACATACATACATACATACATACATACATACATACATACATACATACATACATACATACATACATATATATATATATTAACACTGGCATCATTGTGATTTCTTCATTATTATTATTATTATTATTATTATTATTATTATTATTATTATTATTATTATTATTATTATTATTATTATTATTATTATTATTATTATCATCGACAAGCATTTTATATAGAGCAAACTAAAAGCCAGTGGTTTGAAAACCACCATCTTCCACGTAACAGAAAAATGTTTTGAACCAGGATGAGAGAGAGAGAGAGAGAGAGAGAGAGAGAGAGAGAGAGAGAGAGAGAGACTCTAATAAATTCACCTTAACCAAAGAAAACTAATCTGGGTACTGAATGTCCTTAACCTACCCTATAAAACATCTATAGTACATATTCCTTACTCTACCATAAACGAATTTTTTTTCTCAGGAAGCCAACGAAGCTGATAAAGCAAGGTCCTTCGAAACCCTGAGATATTTCTGTATTTTTTTTTTCAATTCAAAATGAACTTGTATACTTTATTTCAGAACTCGATTGTAATCTAAATACTCAGAGCTTGTTAATGAAATGAAGATGAACGTGGCTTGATTACTTGCTGTGTATATAAATCACACAGAACCCGGATCTTTAAGGAAAACAAATCGCTTCACTCTGATGAAGATCTAAATTTGAAACCGTCTTAATGTGATAATGCCTATGTTTTCTCTCTCTCTCTCTCTCTCTCTCCCTCTCTCTCTCTCTCTCTCTCTCTCTCTCTCTCTCTCTCTCTCTCTCTCTCTCTCTCTCTATATATATATATATATATATATATATATATATATATATATATATATATATATATATATATACTGTATATATACATACATAGTCATTAGCATTTCAGCTATTCGGTTTCTTTTGTTTGACCGAATTTACTGATCTCTCTCTCTCTCTCTCTCTCTCTCGCTCTCTCTCTCTATCATGAGCATTCCCCCAATAATTTTTTCCATACTTACAACTTGCGCATAAATCACGCAAATCTCAGAATTTCCCGTTTTCCTTATTCGAAGGTTTTCTTCTTCTCTCTAAAACCTCACTAATTTCATGGTCAACGGGCTATTCGGGTGGGTTTGGGGAGGGGGGGATGATTAAGACCTGATCAGTGGAAGGGGGAACGATTAGGGGATGGTCCGAGCAGGGGAGGTGGGGGCGTTCCTAGACTGGAAGGAACACCCACACGTGGATTGTGATTGATATATTCTTGATAAATGGCGTCACTGTTTTTCTTATGCTCGAGCCAGCATTATCCTGTTATTCCGTTTGACACCTCGTGTAGCTCCACGAGACCTTTCCTATCTGTTATTATTATTATTGTCACTATTATTATCGTTCAGAAGATGAACCCTATTCATACGGAACAAGCCCACAGAGGCCACTGACTTGAAATTCAAGCTTCCATAGAATATGGTCTTCATCAGACAGAATTAACAGAAGGTAATGGGAAATAAAGAAAGATGACATCAGTTATTAGAAAAGGAAAAACTATAAATGAATAAATTTCATATATAAACAGTTAATAATATAAATAAATTATTAAAATACAAGGTGAATTGTCTTGAACTTCGGAGGTTCCAACTGCACAACATCCTCAGGGGGGTAAACATAAACAAGCTATGGATGTCCCTGTACTTGGAATCATTACTGTGTAATTGTTATAATTATTAATACTCATAACATTCTCGTCCTAACTTTGATCTTGAAACTACCTGAAATTTTTCGAAGATGGAGCTTCGAAATTTTCTAAACAATACGATCATGAGGGGGAGAGGAAACGGAAAATTCGTACAGAATCCGAAGACGCTGTTTTAAATATTAATCTACATAACATTCTGGTCCAGACTTGGACCTTGAAACTATCTGAATTTTCGAAGATTTAGCTTCGAAAATTTTCAACACAACAGGACCACGATGGGGGAGCGGAAACGGAAAATTCGTACAGCATCTGATAACGCTGTTGTAAGTATTAATCTACATAACATTCTGGTCCAGACTTTGACCTTGAAACTACCTGAATTTTCGAAGATTTAGCTTCGAAAATTTTCAACACAATAGTATCATGATGAGGGAGCGGAAACGGAAAATTCGCACAGCATCCGATGACGTACGTGCTCCTTCCAGCGAGATTCCAGTCTCAAATGAAATACAGCCTCCAATGTCAACGAGAACGTGGCTACTAGCATTAGATCGTGGGCGACTCTTAAGACCAGTATGAATAATAACTAGGCGACCTTCGGAAAATACACTGGCGGATTCTAATAGTAAAGTTCAGTAGGAATTTTCGCTACTCTCAACTGTTGTTCTTTGCGTTTTCCTCCAGTTCCAAAGATGTAATACAGCATATTGGTGGGAACACGGTGCTGGAAAAGTGACGCGTAAATGATATGCTTTTATGATTGTATAAATATTTCAATCGTTAAAATAAACGATTTAAAACATTTTCAAATAAGAAAGAGAAGATAAAGCTATCAAACTACTTTACTAAATTTAGTCTCATGTGTTCTCTTCAGACGGAATGTCATTCTGCTTGTCTCAACTCTGACTGTGTTAACCTAATGGAATTTCACCTTAGAGGGTAAGCAAATTATGTTGGAACAAGGCGGCGAAATTGGGTTAAATCAATAGAGTACTGCAGTGTGCTGAATGTTACATGAATCCAGGAGTCCACTTCCTCCTGCTTGCACCTAAATATATATACAGTATATATATACATACATACATATATATAATGTATATTTATGTGTAACTGTGCTGTGTGTGTGTGTATGTGCGCGTGTGTCCCGTTTGTATTGTATGTATGTATGTATATATATATATATATATATATATATATATATATATGCATACATACACACACAGACATATACAGTATGTATATATATATACTATATATATAGCATATATATATATATATATATATATATATATACATACACATTACAAGTATGTAATTATATTTGATTTTTAGCAATCATGATGCACATGAATCATAATTTTGTTTTCATTTGTTATTTTCTACCTCTCTCTCTCTCTCTCTCTCTCTTCTTCTTCTCTTCTTCTTTCTTCTTCTTAGCAAACAACTTTAAAAAATTCGCCTTAAAAACCCAACCTGAAATGCAATCGGCGGCGGTCGAACTAACGAGCAGGGCACTTGATCAACAGAAGTTTGCGCCAAAAGTTGCTACATGCGGACCAAAAGGCAGCTTTCCGTAATGAAATTGTGATTACGAAACGTCGCCTTCACCTTTGAGATACCACCTCTTCTTCGCCGATTTCGTACACGCACACTTGTGTGCCTCAGGGTGAGGGTGGGGGCATTATACTGTGCCCTTGGGAGAGGGGGACAACTCAGCGTTTGCATTTCTTGCTTTCATATAACGTTTTTATAACCACTTCTCTTCATTTCTTTATCTTATGTATCTTTCTTCTCTCTTCTTCTACTACGTGGCTTCTTGATTTATCGACAAAACTACCATTCTAATTACCAATAATGGTAAATAATGATTAGTTCATAAAACTGGGTTATAAGAATATATCAATAAACGTTAAACTAAAATCGCCTGTCTGCCCACGTAATTTTGAATAAAGGAAAGCCGAGGAAGGTGCAACTCTCCGTCTGTCCCCTATGTAACCAAGGCTTGAGAAGGAGCTTTCATAGGAAAACATAAGCTACTAGGGAATTTGAAAACATGTTTTCATACAGGGAAAGAAAATCATCATAGCGAGCAAGGCATTACCTTTAGCCTACCTACCTAACTATTTACCTACTTACCTAACGCCCTAATTAATTAACAAAAGTGCCAAAATCATTTTCATCCTTTTAAAACTCTTTCTTGAGACATCTTGACAAACATATTAAGTTTATTAAAAAAAAAAAAGTAAAATATCGTTTGACCAATATTTATTCATATGCAATAAATAAATGGGATCATTCTAACTATCAAAATCGACAAAATATCCTTATTTCTATTGTTGCCAATACGATTTATTCTTCTTGCGTAAGTTATTGTCATTTAGGTTCCTTTAGTTTTATCATCCATTTATTTATCCTTTTACCAGTTACCGTGTGACATTTACCTTAATCTAAACCCTCCATTCCATAATCTGATTTATTACTTCAAGTTGTTATTTCGTTTATGCTAATTCATTATATTTCTAAATCGAGTGTTGGTATATCTTTAATCCCAAACTTCAAATGCTTAAAAAAAAAAATTTTAAATCCTTAAGCTTACGGATTCCAAGTGTATTTCTGAAAGATTTTAAATGCATGGTTAGCAAAACACCAAGATTTACACACAAGGAAAGGGAGTTATTTTATCCACATATTTACAGAACGCGAGTGTTTTCCATAGCCGTCTATAATAATAATAATATAATAATTAATTAATAATAATAATAATAATAATAATAATTATTATTATTATTATTATTATTATTATTATTATTATTATTATTATTATTATTATTATTATTAATTACCGTAACAGCATCTTTATTCGCTTCCATTACTAATTTTGTCATTTTTTCTTGCCCCACTGGAAAAAGGTTGTTAACACACACAGAGCTCCAACACAGAGACCAAAATGGAAATGCTGACCACTTTATTTATTCGTTTCCTAATGAGTGCAGATAGCGAGAGAGAGAGACATGGTCTGGAATGGTAAATTTCACGCAACAGAAATCCATCCCCTACCCATAAAAGAAAAGAGAGAAAAAACATAGGAAGATCCGAAAAAAATCTGAGATCAAAAGAAACGTGTTATATAACGCGCAAGATATGAATACTAATACCGGCGATTATACAGCCCTGAGACCTTTCATGTTTTGTGGTCGGACCACAAAAAAAAAATCAAATAATTCTGGTTCGGAAAATTCCTGTATCAATATGAGAGAACGAAGACGATAAAACCGAAAAATCGTGAATGTGGTCTCCTTTCAGCACGAGGATTAGACGACGAAGTTCCTTTGCATGTCTCTGGTTATTAAAAAAAGAGGTGATAGGAAAAATATCGACTTTTTATTCATTATGAAGAAACATTATAAAAAGAACAGCGTCATTACTGTATAGTCTTTATAGGAAGGCGAACTAAAGTAATTATCACATTATGATTACAGCAACAAATATTTTCACAATCCAGCCAAAATTTAGCAATGACTCTTAAATTCGTATTTTTAATGAAAATATAATGGAACTTAATAATAACGCTTCGTTTACCTGTAAGAGTAAATGTATCTTTACTTGTGGTTTTTCGTTGTTTATTGGGATTTAATGATAACTCTTTCTTTCTCAGTTACTTTGCATAGTGTTAGTCAAGCAATACAATGCGTTTTTTCTTGCAACTTGCCAATTTTTCTTCAGTAAAAATATCAGTCAACGATCCAATGACAATTAGAGAGGTAAATATATAATTTTTATCTATTAGGCTTTCTGTTTTCATTCTGAAAAGTAAACATTCTGTAGCCTGGATATTTCTGTTAACTTTCTGTTGTTGTTATTATTATTAGTACTCTATTACTACTTTTCTCAGTTTTATTACTTCATTACTACTTTTCTTATATCTTATTACCTTTATAATATTATAGCATGAAAATCAAAGCAAAGGAAGAGCCGCAACTTTGCCATTATGATCCCATTGAATCTGGAGATGACAATTCCTTAGGGTCGAAAGTCTTTGAATGGTCGTGGTGATTACCGCACTTAGGGACACCGAAATGAGTCACCTGGAACGCTTCTATCTCGTTCCTATCTCCCGTCTCCTTGGGTCAATTAATGGAAGAAATTGAATTAGTTTGTCTTCTCGCCCAGAATTTGGTGAGAAAGAGAGAGAAGAAGCGTTATCCCATGTTACTAAAAATAAGCTTCTCTTCAAATGAAGAGGCTAACTTATTCATTTAAAGAGTAAACTTGTTTCGTGATAGCAAAGATGAAGGTAATTCACCATAGAGCAGGCTAAGTACCTTAATTTCTAAGACAAATGTTCGATTATTTTCTACTCTGAAGGGTGGCTCCGGAACTGTTTCCCTTCTGGTTCTCAGACCATTCTCCACACTAACTGAGATTCACAACAGTTAACGAACTTTCAGGTACTTAATCCATGGCTTAGGTGAACAGAGGAACAATGACTTTTAATAGAACGGGCCTAAATCGTTCTGTCGCTCCCAGGAATTTACTTCCGGACTTCTCGCTGACCACCAGACCAGGAGGTGTCCGGACTTCTCGCTGACCACTAGACCAGGAGGTGTCCGGACTTCTCGCTGACCACTAGACCAGGAGGTGTCCGGACTTCTCGCTGACCACTAGACCAGGAGGTGTCCGGACTTCTCGCTGACCACTAGACCAGGAGGTGTCCGGACTTCTCGCTGACCACTAGACCAGGAGGTGTCCGGACTTCTCGCTGACCACTAGACCAGGAGGTGTCCGGACTTCTCGCTGACCACCAGACCAGGAGGTGTCCGGACTTCTCGCTGACCACCAGACCAGGAGGTGTCCGGGCTTCTCGCTGACCACCAGACCAGGAGGTATAAGCTGTAACTCTTCAGCTCTCCATCTCTTACCCTTAGACAGGCTGCTGACGACAGGGGTACCGTTCTGTTCTAGGTACATGTGAAATTCAAGGAATGAGGTTGCGCTCCCCACCCCCTACCCTCAAAAGTGGCGCTTAATGGTTACTCAGTCACACAATGCCAAACCCATGATCCTTACTACGAAAGATCATTGCCAGAACCACCCTTGTTTATCTCTGCTAATCGGAAAACCAGAGTTAGCTTAGAAAGTCTGCCTAACCAACCATTCATTTTCATACCCGCTGTGAGATATGATGAAGCAAATATGATTTTCAGGAGAAGTCGAAACAAGAATTTCTGGTGTTCGGAACTGCAACCGAAAATGGATTTTTTTTAAGAATAAATGCCATTGCACAGTGTCCACAAACCAATACTAAGGAAGTGGGAACGGAGGCAAAGTAAAATGTTACAAAGTAGGTGCGGCTAGGGACTAAAGGGATCCTGCAAAAAAAACTTTAGTAATGCCTACAGTGCACCAATTGAGGTGCTTCGACGGCACTACACCCTTACGGGAGACGACGATGGAAACCCAATGAGGCTGGCATTCTGATGCCTTTTTCTAGCCCAGGCCCAAATAATACAAAGAAAATGGCAGAAATTATTGTAGGATGGGCTTAACCACGCAGGGGGCAGTAGACTTGAAAGATTAATTAATCTATATTGGCTAATAACAATGTAAACTGGCGCCACAAAGACTAGGGTCACAGGCGCCTTTACGTCATTAGATTAAGCTGTTTTATGGCAACGCAGGCTCTAGCATTTAAGAACTTGTATAAACTTCGTATAAGGAGAAAAAAATAATCAAAAAACGCCCTAACGGGAAAATTAAAGCAGATGACCGCGATTGATTTGCCATTCACCTAAACGGTGTTGCTGGCTTCTTATATGCCCTCGTTGGCTGACTGCCTGATGCCTATCGATTATTGTCCGGTGATTGGTAATCAGATACTTCTGGGATCTTCGGGAGCCGCTGGAAAGCCGCTGGAAAATTTTCTGAATGATTAATCCGGTTCCAGAAAAGGAAGGACGGTAGTAAATCATACGGAGAGAGAGATACAACAGGAAAATTAAGATGATGAAGGAATTTAGCAACATTTTTCCTTCTTCATATTCACTGAAGTTAACGAAACGCGAGCAAAAATTGCAGCAAAAAAAAGTTAATTCATCGAATACATGATGATCAAAGGAAATGATTAAATCCAGTTCGCAAAGGAAGGGGGAAGAAAGGTTATTAAAATGAGAAGTAAACAGACATAAGAAAAAATCAACGGATCCCTAATTTGTCATGGGAACACAAAGAAATGGATTTCCAACAATAGGCTGGAAAATAGAGATATACATCCCTACCAAGACACAGAAATAGACATGCGATATATGTCAGTAAACAGAAATACAAAGTCGACACAAATACATTAAACAATATATTTAATTCTTCATCATTCTACCTTGATATTGTCTCCTGAATATCGTTTATATTTACCAATTAATAATAGATTTAATTTCTATGTGTATTTAAGCCAGTTTTCTTTGAAATCTCACCTTTTCTTTTTTATAGATATTTTAAGATAACTAAGTTTTGCAACTGCATAATTCATTTAAGATTATTTTTACTGCCTTTTACACATGGTCACCTATACATTAATTTATTGTTAAATGTCTTATTTTGGTTAAATTTTCAAGGAAACTGTGCTCAAGCCTTTTAATTTTTACAGTATTCTATTGCTTCCACAGTACGATAATCTTTACAATAAAATTATTAACCTAAATATTCCTCCTTAATACGAAATTTAATGTCATGTTTACCAGTCATCTGAAGACCTTTATTTATTAAACTCTTTATTAAATTATCTTTCCCTGCAAAGCAGATGAGATATTCTCTCTACTCGCTTCAAAATGTTTTGCCAAAAATATACTTAAACTTAAAATTTAAAAAATCTTAAACTTATTGGCATGTTTCAGCATTCGCGTTCATCCAGCACATAATCTAATTCATTGCAGATCATCAATGCCAAAAATAATATTTGCGAATGAGAGAGAGAGAGAGAGAGAGAGAGAGAGAGAGAGAGAGAGAGAGAGAGAGAGAGATCATCCTAAAACTTAGCAAGACTCTTATCATCTTTTTCTTTAGTTTTTGGCCATTTTTTTTTTCGTTCTCCACCCAAACATCCTACTACTTCATCTCTCCTAAATCATCCAGCTTCATTTCTCCAAGGTTTCATTTCATCCCAAGCAGTCTTTCGCCGTCGTTTCATAACATCGGGAGCCATCCACCCACACGTCCCCCTCCCCCCGACTCCCCTCCTCCACCCCCCACCCCAATAAATCAATGGCATGCGTCCACCGCAGCATATTGAGGCCAGAATCCTTTCTTACGCATCCCGGAGTCGCCCTTAGCACAGCAAATTTACCAATGGTCTTCGTCTCGTTGCTTTCACAACACGATTAGGGAGGGGGTTCCGTTCGCTGGCCATAGATCTCTCTCTCTCTCTCTCTCTCTCTCTCTCTCTCTCTCTCTCTCTCTCTCTCTCTCTCTCTCTCTCTCTCTCTCAGGGTTTTGGATCCCGTGTCCTTGAAAGAGGACCAAAATTAGGTTCATTTCCTCTCTATTTTCGCATTTCATGATGGATGGTTGGTTTCGAGTAAGCTGGCATTTTGCCAGCACGGGCTCTTCCCCAGTGCGGTAAGGTGCTGAGGGGGATAAGAGGGCCTTGTGAGGACATTATGATTTTTTTAAAATCGTTACAGCTGATTTACTACTGGCTTAGAATTTCATCAGCTTATGTCAATGCTTAATCTTCGGAGTTTTGAATTTTATTTAAAAAAAAAAACGCCCCTGTACATAAGCAATTTTAACACTAGCTTTCAGTTCTCAGTAATAATAATAATAATAATAATAATAATAATAATAATAATAATAATAATAATAATAATAATAATAATCAGAAGTCAGATTTCTTCAGATTTCAACATATTTAATTAATGAAAACAAATCCCCTAAAACCATAATAATGACCATAGCAAACGATCCTGAAAGATAAAGGTCAAAGGTCAAACGAAGAAGAAAAATGCAGCAAAGGAATAATTTACCTACCTAAAGGAGAGAACAAATAGGGCTGCCCTACTTTTTCCTCTTCTTTGTTCTTTCTTTCATTACCCTACTCCTCTTCTTCTGCCAGAACAAAACTAGCTCTTGACTATATCAACCCTGACCTACAAACCTAAGGATAATGTTCTTCCGGGAAATGAATCGGTATTTCGACCGGGTGGGTTGGGTCCACAGCCGAAATCCCCACTTATGTAAGGTTGGGTTAGGTAAGGTTAGGTTATAAAAGGAAAAAAATCAATGCATAGTATAACCCACAACACACACACGCCCGCCCCCCCAACCTCCGACCAGCCCCACCAACCCACCCACACACCCTGAAATGTAACTGCTTAAAATCTGTTCAAGAATTTGCAGTTCAGGGCTTCAAATTCTGGTTTTGTTTTATAATTTCATTTCTCAAGCCACAATTCTTGTTGTTATTGCTACAATAATACCTGAGATTACTTCTTCATAATAAGTTCATTCTTGCAGGATATGTTCAAAAACTGACCTAACCAGAATTTCACTGCCCTACCAAAAATTTTATTGCCTTATGTAAAAGGAAATTTCAAATTAGAAAGTCCACAACGTTCGTTTTATATCTGCCCAAATAATAATAATAATAATAATAATAATAATAATAATAATAATAATTTTATTATTTTTATTCCTATTATTATATTGTTACTATGAATAATAATATAAATAATAATAATGATAAAATTCGAAAAATGTTTCGTAAACATTAAGCAATTCGATATGAGTTATCAAGAATATAATAATACACTTGTATCCGAAGGTGATCGAACATCGCTTTACGTAAGTCTCTGCGTCAGAGCGGAGATACAGGCGATATTTGTTCCTCTCTCTCTCTCTCTCTCTCTCTCTCTCTCTCTCTCTCTCTCTCTCTCTCTCTCTTAGTTTCCAAATTGTTTATATTTAGATGCTCGTGTGTAGAGCGGCTGCAGTCGTTACGTAATTGTGTAATAAACAAGCCAATGAGGAGGTTAATGAGTGAATTTATTCTTTCGTGATCAAGTGCACTGGCTCGTTAATCATTGATTTATGAATTAGGTGAAGAGTCATTGAAAGCACGTAAGAATTAAATGTAGAGTTAGTGGAAACATGTGGGAATTAAATGAAGGGTCACTGAAAACACGAAGGAATTAAATGAGGAGTCATTGAAATCACGTCTGAATTAAATTAAGTCACTGAAAACATTTATGAATCATATAAAGTTACTGAAAACATTTATGAATCATATAAAGTTACTGAAATCATGTATGATTTAAATTAAGTCACTGAAAACAAACATATATTAATTGAATGAAGAGTCACTGAAAACATGAAAGAATTACATGAAGTCATTGAAAACATGAATGAATTAAACGAAGTCAGTGAAAACATGAATGAATTAAATGAAGAATCATTCAAAATATGTACCGGTTAAATGAAGAGTCACTGAAAACATAAAGCAGTTAATTAATGACTACGATAACTTATAAATCGGCACTATATGAATAAACACAAAGCATGAATATGTCTGCAGAAAAATAATTGTAAATGAAACAAACAAATGGTCAATAATGAATAAATCCACTACAAGAAACGTTTAGTGGTTAAAATTAATTACTGTTAAACAAACAAATGCACAGAAAAACAAACAAATTAATATGTTAATGAGTTAATAAATGAATTATGAAGCTCTTATAACGGACACAGTCTTCTTCTAAATTGGTCGTTCTGTTTATGGAAAATTAAATCAAATCGATAAGCTCCTATAATCACAGCCATTTTGGTTCCAAATCGAAAATCTATTTTGTATTCTGCCAAATCAAGGTTTTTTTTTTGGAGATAAAGTTTATCAAGATTATTAATAAACATAAAGTTTATAAAGGCACGGTTTATTAACCGGACCGTTGGCGTGACTTCTTTTGTAACTAATTTTGTCATTACTTTTGTTTGCCCTTTCCATGTATCAGATTAACTTTTTTATCATTAATCTTATTCTTCGAGAGAAATTGACTTTCTTTTTGATACAATGAATTCCTACCTTCTGTGTTCCCTTTCAACATTTATTATCCTAACATTAGCAACAGGCATGAATAATGTTTTAATTTATTTTTGGTTAGATACTATGACGTCCATTTTTGCCATATTGCATTTTTTATTTCTTTGTGCATTTACTACAATTATTAAATGTAGATTGCTCTATTAGGTGTTAATCAATGGGTCCTATCTTTTGCATCTGCCTCAAGTTGCTGTCCACTCTCTACTTCCACATTCTTATTCTTACAGAGCAGGTAAACGAAACCCATATGTCACACTGGTAAACTCTTACCGAATGATTTGTTTTTCTTTTTAATGACGGGTGCAAATCGAAGCAAGGTAAAGTTTACAAAGTTGGAAAACTAGGTCGTCGGGAGGGTAAGAACCAAAATGACGGGATGAAAAGAAAAGGGCGTGAAGTAGTGTAGCCGGGGACCAAAGGAGTACTACGAAAATTCTTTTGCGACTGTCTATTTGCCATGTTAGGCATAGTCGTAATTGTGCAGCAAGCTAAATATGAGACTAAGCCTGAATTGTTCATTTCTTCACTGTTTAACAAACTTATATATATTTCACCTTGTTGACATTAGATAACTTGGCATTTCCTCTTTCCAGAGTATCTTACTTTGCTTGTTGCTCAGTTACAAATATGCTTATTCTTACATATAATGTCCCGTGCAAGTTAATCTGTAAAAGCTACTTCACTGTGGGACATCCCTCTAATTAGTTTTTTCACTGTTTGTCGTGTACATAATGCGTATAAAGTGCAGATATAAAACTAGACGCTGTTCAAAGAAGTTGATTCTGTCCATTTCTTTTCCGGGCATACCAAATTATGGTAATTTAAAGCAAACCTCACTTCGTGGTGAAGACGAAGAACCCGTCAGTCCCTTACGAGATATTTGACGTTTTAACGGTACCATCTTTCCAAACCTGTCTATCTCTTGCCACATTAGGGTATCATATAGGGCCCTGCCTATAAATATAATAATAATAATAATAATAATAATAATAATAATAATAATAATAATAATAATAATAATAGTAGTAGTAGTAGTAGTAGTAGTAGTAGTAGAAGTTGTAATAATAGTAGTAGTAGTCGTTTGAGTCTTAAAATGGAGAAACAAATGCACAGTTATGCAACAGTATTATTATTATTATTATTACTATTATTATTATTATTATTATTATTATTATTATTATTATTATTATTAAACAAATTATTATTATTATTATTATTGTTATTATTATTATTATTATTATTATTATTGGAGAAACAAATAAAGTTATATAACCGTATATATATATATATATATATATATATATATATATATATATATATATATATATATATATATATATACATTTAAAAATAAAACCAAAAAGAAAGCGATCGAAAATCTGTTAGATTCCTTATTCGTACAGGTTCCCGAAAGATCTCAGTACAACAACAACAACAACAACAACAACAACATCAACAACAACAACAACAACAATATAATAATAACAATAACAATAATAACCGGGCCGGAACGCGAAGACCAGCGAGCTGAGAAAGATCAAGACAGTTTCCCGAGAATTGATTCTCCGTCAAGACGTGTGACTCGCTTTCAGGTCCTTTTGTTAGCCACGATGTCTTTGTTTTAGAATGGGCAAAGTTGGCGTCTAGAGGGTTCACAATCCACGTGAACGGATGGATGAAAATCCCTGAATTATGGATTATGAAGCATATTTGACAAATATAACGAATGGCTTTCGTCTCCTTGAGGACGTGAGTGGGTCTTCTTCTCTAGAGAGTGAAAGCTACTGTCTATGTTTATATAATATTTAAGCCAATGCATAAATGTAGAGTTTTATTATATAATGATGTAGACTATGTTATTCCCCTTTCTTCTCTTAGTGTTTTATTAACTGCAAATGCTCTTTAAAACTTATGAAAGGTTGAATTATATAACCAGTAAAGACGTTTGTGAGCATCTCGAGAAAAATAAGACAATATATATGAAGACTCTTTGATGTATTTATTTCTTATATTCATTGCATAACTATAAGAAGTTATAATTATAATCATATTTATTTTCATTATCATTTAATTCAGTACATAACTCCACGAAAGGCAGAATGGTTTAACAAGAGCACTTTTTTCTTTATCGAAAATTTTGCAATGTTGATGAACACATTCACAATAAAAAACCAGGAATTAAAACAGAAAGTTACTCATTTAAAATGATCCATTTGGCTGCTTTCATTTCCTAAAAATATCGAAGAACCTTTTGTCATTTATATTAAAAATCCAACTGTTAAACAAGAAGACTCAGAACGGCGTAGGAAACGTTTAATGATGATCAATAATTTATATATTTTTATTATTAAAGGAAAAAAGGGAAATATACCTTCATAATTTATAATTCTGGTTCTTCTATTCGACAAATATTCAGTTTAAATATAAACTGGCTGTGTTTTATAATTCTGATATTGCAATGAAAATTCTGATACGACTTGAAGCATCATCATATCATTCATACACTGTATGACATATATATGACTGATATCATTTTCTGATTTAATAAACTTCTAAAATTTGACTTGATAAAGACTTGCCTCTGTTAGTATTGCCACACCACCACAATCATTTCGACACCAAATCTCTCCTGACTTAATAAAGCCTTCCATTCAATGGCATTGCCGGAGAAATGTGGCCGTTTTGAAATGAAAAGAAAAAAAATATGACGGGACTGAATGAAGCCTTATATTCGGCGCTTGCTTTTCAATTGAAGTCGCTTGCTTTGTGCAAAAGCAGCGTTCAGGAACGTGAGACTGGCTGTTGTATTCTTTATTCAGTTTAAATTTTTCATGCTATGCAGTAACCGCAGGCTGAAATATTCAGGCTCGCATTCATTCACTTCCTCATATCGATGAAGCGAGTAATATTTGTCGCTTTATTTATTAGTGTCTTTGTTTTCGTCGTCGGCCTTGAGGCATGAGCAGGAATTCGGGGAAAATGTTCAAAAGGGAGTAAATTCTTTTCACGCGAAACCCCGCTCTTGGTTAAACGTAATTAACGAAAGGCGTTGCAGTTGCCAAATGAATATTAATCTCCGATCAATGTTTTCATTATTATTCATCTTCGCCAAGCAAGACTTTCAAGAAAATTGATAAGCCACGCATGCATGAGCAAAGAATAAGTCTGAGTGTACATATTTATAATATATTCAGTTGCGCGATTTTGTTAGTTCTTGGAATTGGAATGTACGATTTGGGCCAAAGGCCAAGCCCTAGGACCTACGAGGTAATTCAGCGCTGAAAATAATGTTGAAATAATTAAGAGAGGGTGGAAAGTAAGACGGAAAAAAGAGAATATGAATGGAGATACAGTAAAAGGGAATGAAAGGGGTTGCAGCTAGGGGACCGAAGGGACGCTGCAAAGAACCTGGCACGCCTACAGTGCACAAAGCGTGAGGCTAATTGATGGTACTAACCTTCTACGGATTTGCTTTAGTTCTAAACATAAAGAGGATTTAATATGATAACATTTTAGAAAGAGGTGGATTCCAAAGAAATCTACCTTTCGGTTGCTAATGTCTGGTGGACGGCAAGTTGTTCATTTATTCACGAATGCTCTGGACATACAGTAGGACATTATAAGATTATATATTTTCTTTGCTTTAATTGGAAATTTTACTTCACACCGTACTGTGTCACTGAGAACACTTCAAAATAAGCACTGGAAATGAGCTACCTTTTACTGATGAAGATAAATTTAATGATAAAGACTTGTATTCTCTTTAAGAAACCCTTTCCGTTTTAGATAGAAAAAGAGGTGAGAGGGGTAGCAAGATCTCTCTCTCTCTCTCTCTCTCTCTCTCTCTCTCTCTCTCTCTCTCAAACGAAGCCATTGCTAAACACGACGTATCTGTTTCACCCTCTATAAACGTAAATATTATTACAGTGGATGCAATTTAACTGTCACATACAACAATCAAAATAACAGTGGTTTGGTTTTATATTCATCATATATATAGGCTATATATATATATATACTGTATATATATATATATATACACATACATACATATATATATACACACAAATATACATACACATATGTGTGTACGTGTGAGAGTGCGTGCACGTTTACATATCTACAATATGTGTCTATATTTACATTTATATATATATAATGTATGTATGTATAGGAAGTGTGTTTGTGTGTGTGCGCGTCAGCGTTCGCGCGCGTGTGCATATGTACAATATGTGTACATATAAATATAGCATGCTTTAAATCACAAATACTTTCATAA
>NC_089793.1:7682823-7685323 GCF_040412425.1 Macrobrachium rosenbergii | reverse complement strand
CGTTGAAATGGTGGACTGGGAAGAATATGAAAGGATATAACTGAAAAAAGTTGAGACGATATTTCTGTTTCACTTCTTGTGTTGGAAAAATATAGAAATGTAAATTAAAAGAAGATAAATTATTCAAAGAATGAAACTTACATTGCGCTCATGTTATACATCGTTACACAAATTGGCTAATGAAAGGAAACAGAAATTACATTAAGAGAGAGAGAGAGAGAGAGAGAGAGAGAGAGAGAGAGAGAGAGAGTGGTGATTTGTTCTAGCTAGATCCCTTGCTTATTTTTTTTTACATTTGTTTAGATGAACTGATCATTATCGTTCCTTTTGAATTCGCTTTTCTGACGGCGCCACTTGGCAGACGTGTATGTATTCAGTCCACGCACGCACGCGCGCATAAATATATATACATACATACATATATAAACTGTATATATACAGATATATATATATATATATATTATATATATACTCGTATATATATATATATATATATATATATATATATATATATATATATATATATATATATATGTATATATATATATGATTCCAAACTCTGGTTTATTTCACGTTGAAATGAAAGCACGCTTTGAGTTTATTTCAAAAGGCAAGGTATTTTATGGGTAACTGTCAAAATCAAAATATGAGGCAAAAGGTATACGGAATATACATTATCTAACTGAACGTATTAATTACCATTTCAATAAAGACTAAATACAATAAAAGTACTGAACAATATATGTTTAACAAGTAAACGCGATGATGTTCATATCATGAATACTTAGACATTTTTATTTTTAAAGACCCTCGATAGCACGCTTGATTTTACATTCACAAGTCACTTGTCAACCTGACTGACCTACAAAATACCGTAGTTTGTAAATGAACCTTTCTTTCAAGCCTAAGTCTCTCAGTTTTCCAATTTAGGAACGTTACCTCTGGGAAATTGTTAGCCTTAATTTCTCAGGGAAATTGTTAGCCACAATTTCTCAGAACTTGATTTCATAACTTATATGAAATTATGTTCGTAGAACAGCTTCAATTAAGGCAGCGGAGATGTCATTTACATTTAATGGTTGTTTCTCCTTGAACTAATGCAATTTCTTTACATAACTTACCTTCGTTTCTAATTGCCTACGAAATTTGGAAGTTTCCATATTTAATATTCACCTCCTAAGAAAATGCGCAAAGATCTCTTTATTAGCATTTGTTTCGTTTTTGTGTGCGTGTGTGTAATATATAACCAGATCTAATCAAAACTCGTCATTTCTGACTGGGTTGACTTTTGTCTAGGACCACTGAAATGTCGTCAAACTTAGCAAGATCCCCTGAAGGCAGAATGAATTTGCGAGGCCTATTTAAAACGCTCCCCATTTACCCTCACCAGCAATTAGATGATATTGTTCACAAAAAAAAAATCGAGATTTATTTCGAAAATCTTTTCTAAGGTTCTTCTGGCTCTAATTTTTTTCTTTATTTACTATCCCTCTTTGAAAAAAAATCTAGGTATCAATTACTACTGGACAACATTACGCTTAATCTCAAATGTTACTTCAAATAACCGGAACGATAACAAAATCACAAACATCATAACAACAAAAACAAAGTAATAGTGTAAACTAAGGTTGTCCATAGAAAAATAGAAAAACAAAGACACTGAAAAATGCGGATAGAATAGAATATAGAATTTAGGCCAAAGGCCAAGCGCTGGGACTATGAGGTCATTCAGCGCTGGAAGGGAAATTGACAGTAAGAGGGTTTTAAAGGTGTAAAAGGAGGAAAGCCTCGCAGCTGCACTCTGAAACAATTATTAGGAGAGGGTGGAAAGTAAGACGGAAGACAGAAATATGATTGGGGATACAGTTGCAACCAGGGGATGTAGGGACGCTGCAAAGACCCTTAAGTGAAAAATGTGAATGAAGAAGGAAATAGACAAAGGATACAAAAACAATGACGATAATTAGATAGCAAATCTTGGAGAACATTTGCAAAACATATCTCGAGATCCCTCACCCGCCTTTTTCCTCCAAAATCGCGGAATATTTCCAGCCGAGACAATGACTAAGGGCAAGGCTCCAGCACAAAAGGACGGATTAGATTTTATCCTTATGCCTGCAAAAGGTCACAATGGAGGTATGGTAGGACCGCGAAAAGGTCATTGCTCCTATTTTATTGATTCATCATTCATGAAGGGCATTTTCATTTGATATTTAAAGAGTCGAAAGTTAGGGTAGAATTAGCCTCTTCGTGGGATGAGCTATCATTCATCTATCAGTCATCCTCTCTGACTACTTCTTGAGTTTCTCTCTCTTTCTCTCTCTCTCTCTCTCTCACACACACACACATTATATATATATAAATCGTATTAGGCTATATATATATATATATATTTATATATATATATATATATATATATACAATATATATATATATATATTACTGCATATTAGGCTTGACCATGGTTTTAGGTTCTGGATTCTTCATTCACAAACTACAA
>NC_089793.1:7667823-7675323 GCF_040412425.1 Macrobrachium rosenbergii | reverse complement strand
CTCTTAAGTTTAGAGGAAAGAGTTGAAATTCTAAAGAAAGTAAACTAAAACCGTTTCATTGTTGTTATAGTGTTGAAGACTAAACTTAGGAAAAATTCAAATTGTTTTTAAGGCTGAACTGGAATGCCATAATATTTATAAATTTCAATAAAGTGACATTTCGCAAGTTATTTTACTTGTGTTACGTATTTTCATAATATTGTTTTGCATGTATTTTGTGCAAATACATCAATCGTGTGTACGAGATGAGATGCAGACTACCATGAGTACGTTCTTCACGTGAAATTTACTCGCAACAATATTATGCGTACAAAATAGTAAGATTTCTATATCTGTATATTTCTAAAATTACCTAAATGGCTAGTCAGAACCATAAGTTCATCTTTACAAAGTTTTACTGATAGCACTGTAAAAAATTTTATTTCATATGCACGTGTATAAGATCTTCGTTGTAATCAAGATATCAATCCGTGAATATTTGTGACAAGATTTTTCTTTCCACTGAAAGAATCAAAATGAAGAGAGATGAACAAGATGGGTGGCCGACGTAGTCACTAACTGTCCTCATATTTCAGATATTTCCATTTTTTTCCATTAGGTATTAGAGATATAGGAATCAACTTTATCACCGAGATGATTTCACATGGTGTTGGAAGCATTTGGAAAGACGGCCAAGCAATAAAAACAAGCTTTCTTTAGTATGTAGTAGTGCTTTTTCTGAGCACACCGCATCATGCTACAATCTCTTCTTATCGCAAAACAAATACGATGATTAGGCCACTCGGAAAAGTTTCGAAAAGAATTAGCTTTGATATATATATATATATATATATATATATATATATATATATATATATATATATATATATATATATATATATATATATATACGTATATATATAATTATATATAAAATTATTAAAATTATTGCCTCTCGCGTCTTGTGTGGATATCTGTGCGTACACTGGGCACTTGCTGGTGTTCGTTTATAAATTCTAAGTTAATTCATCTTTTACTATAAACGTTACCTTTTTCATTTGAACATCTTTAAAGGTGCGAATTAATAATACATAAATAGCATTTTCCTTCCTCTCTCTTTACGTTATTCTGAATTACTAACCATACCACCGTAAAAGTGAGCAAGTAAAAGGCAATGCATGATTACACGAATTACACTCTCCGCGATATTCCACGAAGCGAGAACCGTCCCGTCGCGTCGTTCCCAAACCTTCCTCTGGCTCTCCGCTGAGAGACAGGGGGAGCCGAACCTGGCTTACGAAAATAAACAGCAAACGAGGTCGTCTGGTCCTCCCATTTTTCTGAAGGGGTGCTGCGACCATGAATCTGCTCCATTCAAGATGACTCGATTTTACTCACGGCGTCTTTTCTTCCCCATTAGGCATATTGTCCCCCACCAACAACTACTGTCTCGTATAAATCCCGCTCTCGTAGACCGCACAATGGAGGTGCTCATTTGAGAGCTTTTAAATTTAGCCGTGACTTATTTTAGCCTGTCTTTATATTTAGCGCGTTCAGGTAGCCCGAGTATAATATTAGCTTACGGTACAAAGTGGCACACCTGCTTTCTCTAAAATACCCTCTGATTTTTGGGTAGCGTGCCGCCCAAATACCCCCCCGGGCGAGAGGTTGGGAAGATGGAGAGGGGGGAGGGAGGAGGAGGAAAGGGGGTTGCGTTGTGAGGGGGCATGGCGCAGTGGAAGTGGTATTTCCGGAAAGCAGAGTCCTTCCTTAGTGCTTGTGAAGTTTGTGATTTGTTGACAAATGAAAGGAAATTACTTTTTAGAATTCACTGTTTTGTCCATATCATTCTAATTCTATGAAAAAGCCTGTGAACTCCTCTTATATATTACGTACTCTTTGATCACTGTCAATACTATTTCTCATAGATTACCATTTGCACAAACAAGGAATGTATAAATACAAACTACACTTTATGCAGTAAGATTATTATTACCCCAAACAAGATGGTTATGCTGCTAGTCAAATTTCACGAAAAATTGGTCAAAGACGAGCCACGTGACAAGCAACAAGTTATAACGGGAGAGATTCAGATAGGGATAAGGGATATCTTTTTTTGGGAGGGGGGGGAGCGCATATTGGGGAGGAGAACTGCCTAACCAAGGTGGAGAATTAGGGTCTCAGAACACTTTTGTTGTTATCATTTTTATTATTTTAATTATTATTGATTTTGCTGTTCGTAATGACACATACACACATACATACATACATACATACATACATACATACATACATACATACATACATACATGCATGCACACATACATACAAAAGCACACACACACAAATACATATATATACAGTACGTCCATATATAATTAAAAAGGTAAGTAAAAAATCAGTGTCATTACTGATCATAAACTGAGAAGTTTATCACTCCCTCTGAAGGAAATGCGACTTGGTTTCCAACGAGCATTTCCTACAGGAAACAAAGTCAGCATGCTTTTGTGCCAATTTGAAATAAGTCAGGTGTGTTGCTGATAAACAGGGTGTCAGAACCAAAGTTACATTTTTCTTAGACCCCCTCGATGAACAGGAAATAGTTTGACTTGTCTTTTGTGAAAAACATACGAAAAACTTTTTTTCCATATAGTACAAAGCACCTCTGCACTGATACTTTATAAAAAGACTTATATTAGTTTATATATATTATATATATATATATATATATATATATATATATATATATATATATATATATATATATATATATATATATATATATATAATATATATATATATATAATTAATATACATACACACTAATATATATATATATATACATATATACACACATACATATATATATACACGTGTTTTTGTGTGTGCGTGTGTCTGCGTTTACAGGAAGAGAAGTTGAGAGAAGTAAACTAACAGAAAAACAATTTTCTCGCCCATAACAACGCACACCCAATATGTAAAACAGCCATAATTCCTCGTGGGAGAAAACGAGTCCGAGATAAAACATAAACGGATTTCTTATACTGCCTGAAATGTCAACAAGCAATACCTTCCTTTCTTTCCTCAGTTCGAAGTTGACTGCCTTTGTGTCGAATGAGGAATTTATCTGTTGACACTGCGCAGGCGGTGTCTAGTGTACGTAACTTTGTTCTGTGAGAAATGAAAGCGAGGTGGTTTGTGGTGGTCTGTACGTCATCATCTCATGAGCTTAGTTGATCAAGATTAGAGATAAGTAGCCGTTTGCTTTAAGTGCTTGTGACAGAGAGCTCCGTGCTTCGGTGCACTTAAAAGCTGAGATAACAGAGCCTCGTTCCATTTCATTTAGAAAGCAAGAGGCTATGTTCAGTCAAGGCGTTGCTTCGCTGAAGTGATTTGTGAAAGCCACCGTTTCTCTCGGGCGACGGCTAAATTTAACCCGACCTAAAGAGAGCTGTGGATTTCTCCAAGGGCTCTTGGTCGATAAAAGAAACTTCAACTAATATACAAGAAAAGGGGAAAAGTATTTAAAAGTATAAGTTAAACTTAGTATGATGCCATGTATAAAAGTTTTTTTTTTTAGAAATAGGGCAAAACAGAGCGAATAACAGGTGGTCTTTTAGAGAATACAAATGAATATGTACATATATTCATAAACACAGACAGATAAACAGATACACACATTCACACACACACAAACACAAGCATACATACATACATACACACACACACATATATATGCGTATACAGGTATGTATATATACTGACAATACAGGTATGTATGTATGCTTATGTATGTATGTATGTATGTATGTATGTATATGTATGTATGTATGTAGTATATAAAGTGAAAAATAAAACCTTCACAGAAGCGCCTACAGAAAATAGGTTAATCGATTACTCCAAAAATTCTAACACGGAAAATGATAACATGAATATTAAGATAAAAAGAAAATAAACTGTGGTCTCTGTGAGATATTAATCCGTAAATATACAGAGAGAGAGAGAGAGAGAGAGAGAGAGAGTATTATTCAATACCTACGAAATAAAGGTCAATAAAATTATGTCATGCAAACAAATAACACGAAATGTGAAAACATGGAAATTGGAAATGCTTTACTCACAAGAATAAACCTCTTTTATGATTGCCTAACAATCTATGCGTCAACGGCTTCGACCTTTTCAAACAGGAAATGCAAAAACCTGTTTACTGATTTTTCCAAAAACAAGACTGAAAAATAAAAATTGAAATATGTCACTTTTGTGTGTAACACCGTGCTACACCCAACACTGGCTGCATTTGCGCTAGCGGTATTTTACGTGTTTTTACCATTGATATCAAAAGCAAAAATCTTCCCTTTCAAGGATACATGAGAGAGAGAGAGAGAGAGAGAGAGAGAGAGAGAGAGAGTTGTAGCTATATCTACATTTGCTATTATAAAATATACCATTTACAGATATGCATATCTATATACACATGCATACATACATTATATATATATATATACAGTATGTATATATATATATATATATATATATATATATATATATATATATATATATATATATAATATATATATATAAAAGTGTGTGTGTATATGTTGTGGGTGGGTGGAGTGGGTGATGTGTTTTGGGCCAGCTTGCATAATAATAAATCTGTTGGAAAATTTAGCACAAAAAAATTGTTTACAGGGCATCAGTTTGAACTTTCTCAAGCTTCACTTCCATACTAACAGTAATTATGGCATTGGTCCACCATGTTCTTCAAGGTTCTTAGTCTTATATTTATTGCTGAAATATACTTCCTAGTCTTAGAACGGTTCTACAAACCCTTCTTCTACTCATCATCAGATAACATTTTCTGATATCCCCTGCGTAATGTCTTATCAGATGTGGATTGCTGACTTCTGAATTTTTAATTTCTTTGTGCCGGCTGTAACAAAACCCACCTCTTCTATGAAGAGATAAGATTTCTCCTATGAAGAGGTAAGACAAGATTACAGTAAGGTAATATTGTGGATAAAAGATTATGCTATATACCTCTTATCAACAACTTTATAATTATACATGTATATATGTGTGTGTGTATGTTTATACATACACACATATATATTTATATTTACATACACAAACATACACATATATATACATATATATATGTGTGTGTGTATACATACACAAAAGGTGTGCACAAATTCCCGTATCATGGATGAACTTCCCCCCGCAGAAAACAGCTGCGTCACAAGCCGCTCCTTGCACCTACACAGAAGGCTCTAAAACAGCGTGTCGAACCCTCCCACACATACAATGACCCATTCATGTCTGTTTTGCAGCGTTCAAGCATCTCATGATTCTCTATGCCCTTCCTTTCTAATATTTCTTTCGCCATATAAACCCAGAATTCTGCAGGTCTTCCTTTCCTCCTCAGCGACGCAAAATTAAAAATGTTTTCAGTTGCATCGTACCTTGTATTATAATTTCAGTTGCATCGTACCTTGTATTATAATTAACTAGAAAACTATATTAATCGCTTGTTAAAATCCAATGGTTCATTAGTGTTAATAATTGTGGGTAAAAAATTAAGTAAATGTAAAACTGTTTCTTAGTCCTAATCCCATAGAATTAATGAAAACTACTACCTATAAATGAAACTAATTTCTGATGTACTCATGATCATGGTGTACCATTAACGTCAAACCTGTTGGCAACATGTTTTACTGTGCTGTGGCTTGCCTAAATAGCAATAAATTTTATAAATATATCATTAAAAGTGTCATTCACCATAGTTTGGTATGTTGCAAAAAAATTTATATATCTATACCTCTTTTTGCACTTTTTATAGCGCTTTAAGTTGTATCTAGTTTTTAACACACTGCAATACACTGCAACATTTCAGTTTTAAGCTGACTTGAAATTGGTATCTTAGCGAAAATAAATAATAATAACTTCAGAGAGACTGATCAAACAAAAATATCTCTAAACTAGTTCTCATTAGAGCATCGTAATATTTTTCCATAAGCTTTAATGAGCAATAGCTGGCGTAGATAGCATTAAACTATATATCTTTGGAAAGGCAATTTATTAGATTTGAATGGTGAAATGAAATCTTTACATCTCCCGGACTTTCTTTTTGGCAAATAAGTCTTTCCGGGAAATGCTTACATTTTTTCCAGACTTTCTTTTTGGCAAATAGTTCTTTCCGGAAAGTAGTTAAATTTTTTTCCAAACTTTCTTTCTGCCAATAGTTCTTTCCGGAAAGTGCTAAAATTTTTTCCAGACTTTCTTTTTGGCAAATAGTTCTTTCCGAAAGTACTTAATTTTTTCCAGACTTTCATTTTGGCAAACAGTTCTTTCCGGGAAGTGCTTAAATGTTTTTCCTGGCTAATTTCCACTTAACACCTTAACATGTTGTTATTTTCATTTGTTGTAAAAACGACAAATGTTATAGGTAGCTTAAAAATCAAATGCAATATTAGTATCCAACCACGAAAACTAACTTTGAGAACTAACTCTACCCAGACTGATCAGAGAATTAAGCTGCTGTGCAAATTCTCGAAAGAGTCAAGGAGTTTTTGCTTTCCTCGTGCTTTAATGAGCAATAGCTGCCACAAATAGATTTAGTCAATATATCACTGGAAAAGCAGTTTATTTTAGTTAGCTTGGGGCCTAAACAACCTATTTATCTCTAATGATTTATTCCTAGCTATTATTTTTTTTATGGCGAAATATGTAAGCGTGTGTCCTTGGCTAAATTTATTCGTCATTTTAAACCTTCCTTTAGGTAATTTTCCTTTTTCAACAAACTGTGCTACTTTACAATGATAGACCTTTATAACGACAGTAAAACCAGCATCTCAGGATGAAAATGACTTCACACAAACCGATAAAAGAGAAATTTCACTAAGCTCAAACTCGGTTATTGGAGACGGTGGCACCATGGCTACAAAGTTACAAAGCGGAAGATACATAAGTATCTGTAATATTCACGTTCATTAAACCATCCAATTCTCGTAGCACCGACAATCTTCTTTGTCCGGAGAATCTCTACGATATCAAGAGGCCGTCATCTGGAAAATCTGTTATGATAACGCAATTTATTTTTAAACACTGAGCTCTCCCCCCCCCCCTCTCTCTCTCTCTCTCTCTCTCTCTCTCTCTCTCTCTCTCTTGCAAAGTGAACCTCATCGGGGAAGACAGGATATAATACCTAATTCTTCTGTTCCCTTTCCTTTTTCTTCATGCTTCCGTTTTCACGTTGTTTCTAAAACTAAATAGAACAGTGTAGCTTAAAGAGGATAATATGACACAGGTTTAAAATCGCTTGCTGAAGGTACTTCCGTAAAGATATTTATTTTAAGAAGAGCAATAAAATCAAAACAAGCTGAAGAAAAAAAAATCCTACCTCAACGCTTTATAATGTCGATCCCCCACTGACCTCGCCCCGCCCGGAAAATAAAAAAAAAAATAATTACAACTTGAAGCAAAAGGAAAAATGAAAACTGAACAAACAAACATTAAACGCCT
>NC_089793.1:7632823-7662823 GCF_040412425.1 Macrobrachium rosenbergii | reverse complement strand
TGACTCCATGGTGAATGAAATACACATAATCTCAGCTAGTTTTCTCATATCACAAGATGGGAGTGATCTAAGTTATATAAACTTTACTGTTAAGGAACCTTTGATATACTGGCCAAAATATATCTCACTTTGTCACCAGTAAAAATCTTCGTCGAAGATTTTTAGGCAATACATAGGACTCTAGTATAAAATTTGTGAATAATCTTGGCCAGGCCGATTTAGGCCATGCTTGTGTCAATGTCATTAAACGTTGTTTTTGTTTGAACAAAGTTTTACAAAAAAAACATCCTTTAGTTTCCTTTTAAAAACTACTCACCAACCAGTTTTAAAGAATTTAATCCTAAACTGTTATAAAACTATCCGTCTTTTGACCTTCAAGAAATACATCTACCATTCAGTTTTCAGATACTAACCACGAAAAAAAAGCTTCCAAAGGTATGCAACAGTAAGTGTTCAGAAAGTGACTATAAGATTATTAAAACTAGCACCAACCTAATTTCCGAAACTAGCCCAAAAAAAACTTTCTTAAATCACTCAACAATCAGTTTTCGAATCTGATTACCACAGAGATTTGGAACTTTTCACCAATAAGATTTCAAGGACCGATCACCATAACCAGCCAGTTTCAAATTTAACTACAGAAAGTTGTTCATTTTTGTAATTTGCTCACCATATACTTTCAAAGCTATCCATCCACCACCAATCCTCTCACCAGCCAGTTTCAAATTCAACTACAGAAAGTTGTCTATTTTTGTAATCTGCTCACCACACACTTTCAAAGCCACCCATCAACGACCAATCAGACATCAGTAAATGACCTTCATAACCTTTTTTTCAAGCTACCGACCAATCACGTTGCAGTAAATAAAAAAGAATAACTTGACCGTCGTCTTGTCAAGTCACCAGCCACTTTCAAATTCAACTACAGAAAGTTGTCTATTTTTGTAATCTGCTCACCACACACTTTCAAAGCCACCCATCAACCACCAATCAGACATCAGTAAATGACCTTCATAACCTTTTTTCAAACTACCGACCAATCACGTTGCAGCAAATAAAAAAAGAATAACTTGACCGTCGTCTTGTCAAGTCATATTCACAAGCCGCTCGCACGCCTAATCGATACTGACTTACAGCACGTTCCCAAACATGACATAATTTTGCAGTTCCCGGTGGAACAGAGTTCGTGTTCTTCGGATGGGATTTTATTTTACCTTTTGCTCAGCCGTGGCATGAATTTTGGCTGAGGTTTACCCTGATGGCTCTATTATGCCAGTGATTTTAAGGATTTGAGAATATTTTTCTCAATTAGGTCAGTGAGTTTCCGATTTAAATATACTAGTATCTATTACGTCACTGATTTTATTGATTTTAATATCTTTTCATTACGACTGCGTTTTTTTTAGGATTTTGATATATTTTCGTATATTACGACAGTGATGTTAAGGATTTTGATTATTTTTGGCTATTGCGTCAGTGATTTTCAGGACTTCCATATATTTTTATCTATTAAGTCATTGATTTTAAGGATTTAAATATATTTTCATCTATTCCGACAGTGACTTTAAACAACACACAACAGATTAGAACTATGTGAAGACATGATGAATATCACGGACGTGTCTACAAATGCTTACGTGAGAGCATGTATCAAAGTACATATTTACATACCACAGCAAGTGCGATTTTGCGCGCAATGCCTTAAAAAGATTAACTATTCTACCAAATAAAGAGTGTGATAGGGAAAACATCTTTAAGACGTTCCTAAATTAATTTAAAACAACACAAACAGCTTCCAGTCCATTATTGATTCCTAATTGCTGCTAAGTTTTACGAGACCTTATACAGCCGTGGCCTGCAGGAAATAAAACAGACCTTCTCTGAAGTGGGAGTTATGCAAGTGACTCAACTCACTCGACAGATCTTTGAGGATAAAATAAAAAATGCAATCAAAGCAAAATCCTAATATATTGTTTTACAACCAAACGAAGGTTTATCCTAGGCTACGTCGAGCTGCAAACTATACTTAAACCCTGAAGTACCTTTGTTTATCGCCTGAATTTCTTTTGACCTTTCGTGGTGCATCGGCAAGCAGCGAAAAGCAGAAGCCTCCTAATTGGACTTGTCGCTCCTGACGTCTACCTGCGGCATCATAAAAGTGTCAGTTGCTTATAAAAATATGGCAAGCGTACCAAGGCTTATGTAAAAATAATAAAAGTAAAGTATATTTACGGGTGAGGAACTTAGATGATTTAGGATTATAACATGATTAGATGAAATTAACGGTATTCAGATTTCGAATAAAAAGATGTGCATTGAAATTTTAATATATCACTAAATCACACAATGTAATTAGACTTGTAAGCGTATAAATACGATATGAATGTCTATCAAAATTGATAGTAAGACTGAGGATGGTTGTGAATATCAGGAGAAACTAAGCAATTTAACTATTGAATTTGCGTTTACAACGAAGTGGGAGATAATGTCCCTCTTTGCATGTTAACAAACAACCTCCAGAATGAATGAACGCATTTTGGTGAAAACTGCTGGGTCTGTAATAGATCTTCCATAGTATCTATCCATCACTTTCTAGGTGTTTCTCTCCTTCTCAATCCTAACGCCTCCCATCTTTCCACATGACCAAACCATCTCAAAACAAACTCATATACCCTATCACTTACACTAACTTCTTCACCATGTCTACATGATCACATTTTCCATGCTTTCAATTCTTCTTACACCACACATGTAAACAGTTAATCTCAATAGATTTTACCTTTTCTTATTTCACTCAAATTCAACATCCGCACTCCAATTCCATAAAGGAGAGATTGCTCAACAGCTCCCTCCTTGGCACTCACAGATACTTCAAGCCTCTGCCCAGTCTTTTGCACAAACCCTGCTGCCTTTCTTGTATTATCTATTATGTGACTTACTTCTCCTTTCATTCTACTATTATTATCATGCTGAATATCATCACTATTCCTCATATCCAATATTATTAATATTTCTATTCTTTATTAACATAAACGATTTTGATAACCAAATACCTATAAAAATCAGCCGCGCTCTTTCATTCACAATCTTCCTGTTCCCAGCAATAAATGCATACATACATACATATGCATATATATATATATATATATATATATATATATATATATATATATATATATATATATATATATATATATATATACAGTACATATAAATATATATAATATATATATATATACATATATATATATATATACAGTACATATAAATATATAATATATATATATATACATATATATATATATATATATATAATTTATATATAAAATGAATATGCATCTATATATGTATGTATGTGTGTACGGATGGATTTTATTTTTACAAAAACACGGAAGGCCGAGAGTAAAAGTAAAGCTATCTTTGATTCCGGCGGCTCTTTCACTTTAGGGAAATGAGTTGGTCAAGTTGGGCGATATGTCACATCGCAGAGTCGAGCGCGAGAAATTAAAGGGGTTGACCTCATTCTGCCTGTGAACGTTTCCAATGCTTAATCATTTTTCTTTGTGAAATGTCCTTTCTTCTGGGTTTTGTTACGTTTGTATCGTTTATCATATTCTCGAGCTTTTATGTTTATGGAGTTTTATAATGGATGCATCTACAAGGATGCGTATGTATGTCTGTGTATGTGTATGTGTATGTATATGTATATATATATATATGTGTATATATATATTTGTATGTGTTTGTAAGTATATATGTACCTATACATACATAATTCATAATTAAGATAAATAGACAGGCAGAATGACTAAAAATGTTAGCTGAAATAAATTCAACGCTGGGAATACATGTAACCGTAATTATCTATATACGTATATACTGTATATATAGATATATAGATATATATATACACACACATGTATATATATATATATATATATATATATATATATATATATATATATATATATATATATATATATATATATATATATATATATATATATATATACACGAAAGAAGAACATGAATATTATATGCAAAGGACGGTGACTACACCAGTTTAATAATGACACAAACAAACAACAAATAACAAAGACTCAGAATACTATGTAGCCTATATACGCGTGCGTAGGCGGTGTTAGTCATGTTCTTCAAGTTCCAACGGCCGTCAGCCCACATCAATTTGCATTCCGAATTCCTCACTTTATTTCAGTGATACAGTTCTCCAACATTTCACCTGTCCATATTTTAATCGATATTTTCATCGTCTTTTTTTTCTCTCCTTTATTGCGTAACAGCGAGTCGAATGAAAAAAAAATATATATATGTGTTCGGGGGAGGAATGTTGAATTATTAGAAAAATAACTTAAGCAAATAAAAGAAAAAGTCATAACAACATTTAAAAAAACATTGACGGAGGAAATAAAGTACCCCAACACAATTTTCAAGAGAAGGAAAGAAAAAAATATTGATAGACTACTAATTACACGAAAGAGCAAAATGATAATTAACGTTATGCGATGTATATTAATTACGTCATAAATACAATGCCATGTATACAACACAGCTGTTTGCAGCCGCCGAAGGCTTCAAAGGTTGTTTACTTGCATTAATCAATACCCATTGTTTATTTAGGGCCTGAACTTTACGCCGGTGAACTTTAGAATATAATGTCACTTAAAAATATTGTTCGGAGCGGGCTTTCGAACTCCAGAGGCATTAAGGGTAATGTGAATAGGCAAATGCGTGTGTACGCAATGCACATTACAGAGGCGTATGTATATACATACTGTTCATACATGGAAATATTTCCATATCTGCTTCATGGTAATAAATAATAATTACGGGTATAAACGCGACACATATACATACATACATATGTATATTTCATGTTAATGGTAAAAGAATGTTACACACACACACATATACATACATACAAACATACATACATACATATATATACACATATATACATACACATATACATATATATGCTTAAATGCGCGTGCTCAAGTTTTAAAGATCAATATGCAAATTCTCAGAATCTATGTGAATATATAAATTTCCTTGTTAGTTTAAGGAAACCATTGCTCAATTGCCCTAATGTATGAGGGAGATAGAGAGAGTGAATCCAGAATATAACCTATTTATAAATCCCAGGAGACTCTGAATGTATCTATTTTTAAGCCTCCGCTTTTAAGCCTATGTGAAACGTGCAGTAGAGAGATAAGGAGAAACGGCCTTTCTCCAGTCATATGAGAAGAAGATTAATAGGTATTTTCGGTTAGTAATATCAAAGGAAGTGTAGAACAAGGCATAACTGACGATAGCGTAAGATTAAAAAATAAAAAAAATAAAAAAATAAAATAATAAAATAATAATAATAATAATAATCTAATAATAATAATAATAATAATAATAATAATAATAATAATAAACAAGGCGACCCTGAACGAGGCTATAATACCGAGAATTAAAAGCCACAGTAGTGTTAAAATATTCATGTACAGAGTTAAAAACGATAATGAGAGGCTTTCAGATACTACTCCTTATCCCTTATCAGGCCTAATACTGTGGCTTTTAATTCTCAATAATAATAATAATAATAATAATAATAATAATAATAATAATAATAATAATAATAATAATTATTATTATTATTATTATAATTATTATTATTATTATTATTATTATTATTATTATTATTATTATTATTATTATTATTATTATTATTATTATTATTCAATACATGATCATTCTGGGTTCTCCTTCTGTGAACATTGTAAATAATGATGGAGGGTGAAGTTTTATATTGTCAGGTATATTCTTTCATAACTTAAACAGGAAAATACTAAAACCCAATCTGAATGAGTTCATCTACCAATTAGTTGTGTATTTAATAATTTATAATCCATTTGCCTATTTAATAAGTTAGTCAATAACATATCAGGCGTTCAGTATTTTAAGGGAATCTTGCCCCAACTTTTGAAATTGGCGTTTCTTGCCTGATTAGTTTTAAATTAATCCCCCCCCCTTTTTTTCCAAAAAAAAAAAGGGTGGGTTTGAACTAAATTTCTTTATACATACTATTCTATTCCTGATTGCAAATACTTCATTTCATACAAAATTCAACTTTTTATCTTGAAAAATAAAGAAATTAGAGCAGGTTGAATTTCCAAAACTTTGATGGCATATAACTCAAAAAACATTTTTTGTGGCGAGAGCCCCTTCATTATTTGTACGGTCTGTGTTTTGAAACAAATGCACTGAAAGACTGACAGAGAATACGCTTATTATGGTTATCTAGATGATAGGCTTCTGCAGACCAATAAATGAGTAAGCAAAAAACCAACGAAACAAAAAAGTGAATACATATCAATTAACTTAACATACGATACGGAATATCAACGTTCACTTTATTTCATCAACGACAAATCTCAAGAGAGAGGATTAATTAGGAGCAATTATTATGGCCTGAACATCCCTAAGCCAATAAGGCAATCATGAAAGATAATCGTAATTACAAACGAGTCTGTATATCATAAAATGGCATATGTATCCTTCCAAAATTCCCAGGAAGGAACAGCTAACTTCAATATTCAATATACGTGATAGTTTATAGTTTTATATCCTTATTTATATCCTTACGAAATTCCCAAAACTGTAAGAAAGGAACTGGTAGTTTCAGTTTTAAATATGAATGATAATTTATAGTTTTATATCCTTCCCGAATATCTAAAACTGTAAGGAAGGAAGAGCTAACTTCCATTTCAATATACGTGATAGTTTATAGTTTTGTCTCCATCCGAAATTTCAAAACCTTTACGGAAGGAACAGCCAACTTCTATTTTCCACATAAGTCATAATTTACAGTTTCATATCAAACCTAATTTTCCAGAGCTGTACGGAAGAAATAGCTAACTTCAATTTCAAGCTACGTGGAAGCTTATGGTTTTATATCCTCCCGAAATGTCCTGAAATTTCAAATCACAATATATGTGATATATTATAGTTTATAGTTTCTGGTAGATACTTGAATCACATAAATAATATACGTGATAGTTTATAGTTTTTGGTGGGTATTGAATTACAAAAAATATATAATGATAGTTTATAGTTTTTGGTGTGTACTGAATCACATAAATAATATACGTAACAGTTTATAGTTTTTGGTGTGTATTGAATCACATAAATAATATACGTGACAGTTTATAGTTTATAGCTTTTGGTGGGTATTGAATCACAGAAATAATATACGCGATAGTTTATAATTTATAGATTTGTTGGATACTAAACCACATAAATAACATACGTGATAGTTGATAGTTCTTGGTGAGACTTACAGTGATATAATGGATATAATGGACACTGAACCACATCAAAAAAAATACCTTTGCGATGTCGCACATACAACCAGCAACGATTCGACGACGATGCAACGTTTTACGGTAATTAAAATTGATAAGGGAAACGCTTCCTGCAGCGAGAAGAGAACGCATTAGCGAAAACTGCTGAGGAAGCACGTACCTCAGGGAAGGCCGAGCCAAAAATAAAGCACTCGTGAATCCTGCATTAACTTCGTATGACGTTTAGAGTTCTTAGGTTAATAGGCTTTTTTTCTTTTTTCCTTTTTTTTGAAGGGGGGTGGGGAAGGTTTCAGACATCATAAATGCATTTACATGAAGGAGTCTGACAACTAAATTGAGCCTTGATTTAAAGATTTAAAGGTCTTAAGAGGGATTTTTTTTATCACACGTTGCGATAGTCTTTCACTTTCAAAAGTTTAAAATTAGAGGAAAGGCAACTTACGAACCCTACGGTAAATCATTTCCGCATTTCACTTCCAGAAATTTACATTTACAAAAATTATCTGGGACATGAACTTATCAATTCCCGACCCTTAATGTGTGTTTCTCATCTAATTTTGCACGTGCACCTCAAGTTCGTATGCATTCTGACAGTACAAGCAGCTAAAATATCAGCAGACAGGCATGTGTAGATGTGACCCACAGCAGCCATTTTGTTCGGGGGTTTTATATATATATATATATATATATATATATATATATATATATATATATATATATATATATATATATATATATATAATATATATATATATATATATATATATATATATATATAAAAAGTTCAGAACTCTATTGTACTGATATATATATATATATATATATATATATATATATATATATATATATATATATATATAATAGGTAAACAGGAAAATTTGTAATCTGTAATAATGACTTTCAAACCATAGCGACTCCGTACACTGCGAGAACATTTGACTTATACAGATGAACGTACAAGAGGTTCGTTTAATGAATAACAGTAAAGTGGGACGAGGTAAAATAAAAAAAATAGTATATAAAACGAAAGAGCCATAAAATACTCGTACAATAATCCCACACATAATGTGACCAACGAGCAATCTGATAATCATTATCACGTTTAAAATCGAGAAATTAACTGTAACTCTTCATTAGTCGTTCCTTAGATGTGAAAGTCGGTTGAACTGAATTTTATTGAATATATAATTTATGACAAAGGCCAAGCACTGGGACCAATGAGGTCATTCAGCGCTGAAACGGAAATTGACAGTAAAAATTTGAAAGGTGTAACAGGAGGAAGACCTCGCAGTTGCACTATAAATCAGTTGTTAGGAGAGAGCAGAAAGTAAGATGGAAGAAAAAGAATATGAAAGCAGGTACAGTAAAGGAACGAAAGGGGTTGCAGCTAGGGAGCCGAAGGCACGCTGCAAAGAACCTTTAGTAATGCCTACAGTGCACCGCATGGGGTGCACTGACGGCACTACCCCACTACGGAGGTGAAAATCGGTTATACCAGAGGAACTAACAAGGTTTCTAGAATGAACAGAACTAATGACTTACTCGCCAGACCAAATGAATAGCCATTCGTTTCCAGACGCTGGCTCTTAACAGTGGAATCCGACGGGGTAATTAACCGCTGAAAACATGCTTTTTCGAAGGCTGACAAATGCGGCAGCAATTCAACGACGATGGAGGACACAACAAAGAAACGAAAGCCTCCATAGCTCTCTCTACTGACAATGAATTGTAGTAGGTAAAGAAAGGTGAGGACGAAAGAGCTGGGTGGTAACTTCGTGTCCCAGAATTGGTTGGTCGCCGGGAGCTGACCTAATTCTTAATAGATAATGGGTCATGGAAGATAGCTTACTTCACGCGCGCTATTTTCTTTTCTTCTTCTTCTTCTTCTTCTTCTTCTTCTTCTTCTTCTTCTTCTTCTTCTTCTTCTTTTACCTGAAATTGTTTTGTCACTGAGGTGATGTAATTGATAATATTTTCTTTTTTTAACTGAGATAATCTAATTCATGATAGTCATCTTTTACGGATATAACTTAATTCATGAAAATGTGTTGGTAAGTCTAGCTGACCTAATTTACAGAAACTCGTTTCTCACTGAAAGACGACCTCACTTATGACACCTAATTATTTTCTCGGATATAACATCATTCATAAGCTTGTTGTCCACTGACAGATGACTTGAAGTTAACTCACTGTGATATAACATAATTCATCGAGACAATCGTTCTAGGAGACCTAATTCGTGTAAGATGGTTAATAAAATACAGATGACCTGATTCACGAGAGCTACTTCATCACAAAAAAATGAGAGGTAGTTGATCATTGGCAAATAATTACCTAACTTACAGAAGTTAGTTGGTTTGCTCACAGGTTACCTAATTTACGCAACCTAATTTGCTGGAGAAATTAATCACCAGACGATGCCCTAATTTGCAACAGATAATCGATCGTAGGAAGATGACGCGATTAAGGAAATTTAGATAGTTAGAGAAAGAAAATAAACTAACATTTCCTAGCGACACACTGGCCACCTGTCTTAGGAAACGGGACTTCTCCCCCACTGGCTGTCGACTAAGGAAACCGGAGTTCAGCGCCGGCCCTATGAGCCTTGCGAGACCCAGGGGACTTTAATTTTTTTGACTAACTAATGAGAGTCAGTCAGAGAGAAGCAATGCTTTTAATTCAGGGTTAAGTCAGTGACATCCTCTGTCAGTTACTTGAATCATCCGCTAATGTCTATTTTAAATATCCTATACAATTTTCATTTTATTATACCTAATAATCGTTATAAACAAATCACGAATATTCACTGGAATATCCGTCTGGTCTTGTTTAACCTTAACGATAAAAAAAATCGTCAGGGAATTTTTTAACTTTGTACATTTCAAACATACTTAATAACCATTAAGTAAACGTTATGAATATTCACTGGAATATCCGTATACAGTCTTTTTCAACCTTTCCAATACACAGGAATCGTCAGGCAGCTTTTAACTTTGTACATCTCTAATAAACTTAATAAACCTTAAAACACATTGTGAATAATCACTAGAATATCCGTCTAGCCTTATTTAACCTTAATAATAAAAAATAATCATCAGGAAATTTTTAACTTTGTACGCTTCCAATATACAATATAATCATTACGAATACATTATGAATATTCACTTTAATATCTGTCTAGTCTTGTTTAACCATAATAAAAAAGAAACGTCGGGACAGTTTTTAACTGTGTACATCTCTCATATACTTAATAAACATTTAAAAAATGATGAATATTCATTTAAATATACGTCTAAAGTCTTTTTCAACCTTTACAAAAAAACCGTCAGGCAATTTTCAATTTAGTACATTTCTAACGTTCCCAAAAAGTTTTTGACGCACCACTTTCGCAAAACTGCGTCCGTTTTTAACGCAGCACTTGTCCGAAATTCGGAGACGTTAATCATCCTCTTGGCATTTGATTTGCATCCTCAGCTTTAAAAAATGTCCTTGGTGGCATATCGCTTCAACCGCTCATTGAAATGCAACTCAGATTCAACCCAGTGAGTGCAGTCCTCCTCCTCCTCCTCCTCCTCCTCCTCCTCCCTCCTCCTCCTCCTCCTCTCCTCCTCCTCCTCCTCCTCCTCCTCGCCAGGGTTTATGGTTGGCGTATGAAGATGAAGGATCTAATTTTCCTTTTAATCTTAAATGACTATATTTCAAAGTCTAATGGAAACTCAATGAATTATTTTTTTTTAAAGTCTAATGAAAATTAATCAAGATATTTTTTCATCAATGATTTTGAAGTTATTATTTCATTTTCAGATCTACTGAAAACTAAATTTATATCAAGGTATTATTTCATCAATGATTTTGAAGTCATCATTTCATTTTAAGTCTAATAAAAGCTAAATTACGATATTACTTCAGTAATGATTTTGAAGTCATTTGTGTCATGTTACATATTTTGTTTGTTTGTATTATATCAAATAAAAAAACATACAAGATCTTGATAGAGAATCACGAAAATTTTTTCATATTTTGATACGATTTCAATAACGACTGTGAACACATTGGCGTCATGTTAAATATCTTATTTGTCTGTACGACATAAAAATACAAAAACACACAAATCCTTCTTAAAGAATCATGAGTATATTTTCATATTTTTTCTAAAATATTCATGTGTATCAGCTGTCGTCAATAACATTTAACTATATATCAATACAAATTAAATTCATTACTGGTTAGCCTAATACAAAAAATTTCTATTTCAAACTTTAGACTAGGTGAGTATTATTTTACGTCTGCTTTAAGTTATCCTCAATCGTCATTTTTACCTTTTTTTGTTAACAGCTGTAAAATGACACTGAAATGGATACTGTAGCATGAAAACAAACTTTACGCAGATTGATCAAAGAGAAATATCGCTATGCGCAAATGCGGTCATCGAAAGGCGGATGGATGGTGTTACACACAAAATATATATATATACATACATATATGTGTGTGTCTAAGTGTCTGTATGTGTATGCATGCGATGTAAGCTAGTATATTGGTGAAAGGTTGGCTACATAAGAACGTAATAATGCTGATGATAAACTAGTGCCCAAGTAATATGTACATTATTACCATAAAAATTAAACAAAGGTCAATAAGAAACATTGTACAGTTTGGCAAATAAATGCAATTAAATTTTAGTCTACAGAAGCTATCATATCTCATTCTTTCTCAAAGAAATCATACCAGCACCACGTTCCTAAGAACAAACGAAAACTGGCCATAGGCTTTCCAAGACGCCTTCACAAAACATCGACTCTGTTGGTTGGTCACAGTCCGGAGGGCCAGACTAAGCCCCCTACTCCATTTCAAGCCCAACAAAACCTAACACAAAGACCCATACTGCCATATGGCCAGCTTAATCCAAACCAATCAATCAACCTCCAATAGAATAAAATTATTATGAAAATACTGGAAACAGCGCAAACTTGCACAACGAACTTTACAGGTTCGAATACTCTTGAGTAAAGAAGAGAGAGAGAGAGAGAGAGAGAGAGAGAGAGAGAGAGAGAGAGAGAGACCTCACACGCCCGTTAACAGTCTGTGTCATCTCTTTGGCTTTCTTATAATACGACGATCACAAATTAAAAAAAAAAAAAAAAGATTCAAGACTCCTGTACTACGCAGCTCCTCCTACTCCTTCAGTTTCCACTAAACCTTATTTCCCTCCGGATTGCAATCAGGTAAAGACGACTCGATTCTCCTTCCGAGATCATCATCCATCTTCCGATGGAGAATTGGATCGCTGGCCCCTTCTAACGTTTTATGAAATTCGCTCAATTACACTGTCATAATATGAAGTTATCTGGGAATATCGCCCCGTCCTTTTCCTTTTTTTTTTTTTTTTTTTTGATGTTTGGGTACGATTGAAGCCGGAAGACCTTGCGGGGGGAGAAGTTAGAGTTTATTGAACTTCTTTTATTAATCCAATTCGAACTGGTATCAGACGTATACCTCGTCATTCTATTAAGTGAACTGTTAGATGTTTCATTGTTTCTTTAATTCTCATGATTAAATCGAATGGTTTCGTTTTAATTAAAGAGTCAGTTCTGCGTCTATATTAATATTTTTCAATGAAGCAGAATCACAATGGTGCTGGTGTTATAAATATATATCACCATTAACTGCCGATGGAAACTGAGCTGCGTTTGGGAAAGTCTGCATATAAATTGTAATATTTGCATGAAGGAAAAAAATGATCGGGCTGCCATCCTTTTTATATAAATGACGTCATTAATGGTGAGGAAAATGTACTCATTTCAAATCTTTTTTTTAACATATTTTCCTAAACTTTTTGTGGCTGTGGCTATGTAATTCTCATACATCAAATTTTCTTTATCCACAGATAAGTAAGATTTAATAAAACTGCCCTGATGCACTTCACTCGACTAGAATTGAAATGTCATGTTTATGAGTGTGTGTGTGTATATATATATATATATATATATTATATGTATATATATATATATATATATATATATATATATATATATATATATATATATATATATATATATATATATACACTCATAAACATGGCATTGCCCTTCGATTCCTAGGTATGAAATTCTCAGAACAGTTTATATATATATATATATATATATATATATATATATATATATATATATATATATATATATATATATATATATATATATATATATAGTATATATATATATATATATATATATATATATATATATATATATATAATGTGTGTAACAGAAACTACAATTGTTGGGTAAGCAAGCATATATAGCCTGATAAATACAGAATACGATATTATAGTAACGACAGAAAACGACACTATTAATCGTAATTATCATCACTAAAGAATTATGGCACGAAAATTCTCACGTCCCGTGAATTTACACGTAAGCTCTCTCTCTCTCTCTCCTCGCTTCAGCCAAGTCCGGGAAGCCGAGAAAGGGAGATACAGCAGCGAATGGGAAAATTAATGGAAGCTCGATCTGATAAGTTGCACCTGGGCGGAACTGTAAACATAAACACGCCCTGGTATGCCCCTAGCGTCCCCATATTGCGACTCATGTTTGTTTGTTTCCGCTGTCCAGGCAGCCAGGGTAGAAGTCTGTTTGTTTCTATTCTGCGTACCTCATTCCCCAACAGGAGTTTTCGTGGGTGTATTTTAGAGCACGCGGCTATTACTGATACGTACCAGGATGTAGGACGTTGCTAGGTGGAGGAGAGATTTATGATAATGAATGACATAAAAAGGAAATAATGAATATGGACAAGCTGGGGAGGGGGATGAATTAAAATAATTTCACATTTCGTCATTCCAATATCACAATGAACATGCAGAGAGAGAGAGAGAGAGAGAGAGAGAGAGAGAGAGAGAGAGAATAATAACTTCAAGTGACAAATCTATATAACCTTTTACCATCTATTACTGGACATTCATTTGAATTTATTATTAGCTTTCATGCAAGTTCCTGGCCTGCGTTCATTTCTAGATTAGGTATTCCCCGCAAAAGGCATTATGGCTTCCCTTACAATACCTTACATTCCAAGTACCCAGAACTTTTTCTGTACCTCTTATACATTCAACATGTGACAAAACCACTTCAAAACGCCCTGATCCATGCTAACTTTTTACCATAACTTCATCACTCCTTTATGTCTCAACATGACAGCCCTTTTCCTAAGACATACATTGAAACAATTATGCAGTTCAGCAGCGTCGACCCACTTTTTTCTCCTGTGCGAATTCAAAATCTATATTTCAGCTCTACAAAAGATGTCTGATGAATCAGCGACATCCTACATCCCGACTTTACCTCCCATGGACAATCAATCTTCTTTCCAATGTCTTTTGCACAAATCCCGCTGCCTTCCTCGTTTCCCTTATTCCGTAAATCCCTCTGGTCTCATCTTACCATCATCCCTTATATTTACTACCAAATCCCTTTTATTCTACCCAAATTCTTATATCATTTATTGCTCTATCTTCCTAATTTTCCTTGACATATAAACTTACATACGGTACATATATTTTTTTATAGTGTAACTTAGTTTAGCCTTCAGATTCTCAGCAACACCTCATGAATGAAACTTCTAGACCCCATGCCATTTTTTCTTCCTAGACGCGACCACTACATCCGACTAGCTACCAAAAACCTAATCTACTGTTTAGGTAAACTGAGGCACAATCACTTTTTAACGGAACATGACCATCTAGAAATGGAACTTGGGTCACCTCGTTTGGTAGGCGCAGATGATATTACTCACAGCCTTGTAGAGGGGTTGGCTCGAGAGAGAGTGATAACCTCCAGTTCCTGGAAAATCTTTTGAGTTACCTGGGCGGCGACCCTCCAGAATTTACTGCTTACCCAAACACATCTCTTTAGCAGTTTCCTCCTTACGACTTGAGGTAGGTCGCCACCGTTGGTCGGAGTTGACATAAAGGAAATCCAGTGTCTTATACCCTTGAGTTGCGTTGTGCTGAGTCAGCGAGATCTCTTGCATACAGACACTCATCTCTCTCTCTCTCTCTCTCTCTCTCTCTCTCTCTCTCTCTCTCTCTCTCTCTCTCTCTCTGGCAATCGCTGCTTCGTGTCACGTAACTGCTCTCGCAGGAGAGATAACGGTGCATCTATCAATCCTTTTTTTCGCACTTTTCGTAATAAAACGTTTCCATTTGTTCTTGTCACTGCTCCTCTAAAATGCACTAAGTATTTACAGATGTAGATATATTCTTTTCACTAACGCAAGTCACAGACTACTGCATGTATCATAATTCTAAGGAGTATATTCATGACTACCAAACCAAACAGATTTGAAGGCGCTTTTCTCCCTCACTCTAACTTTTGACGTGATATTTATTTGGACGCGCTTTTTTTTTCTTCTCTGTAACTTTTGACGTAAAACAAATAAACACTGTTTTTCCTCATATCAATCGCTATTAAGAACGAGCTATATGACCCGTCCTTGTTTCCCAAAAAGGTGCTTGACTTCAAAGGGAAATTTTATCGATGGCTCGACCAGTCGAAAATCATTTCGTCTTTCCGTTTTTCTTATTTTAAGGAGTGTGTGTGTGTGTGTGTGTGTGTGTGTGTGTGTGTGTGTGTGTGTGTGTGTATGTGTGTGTGGAAGATTGGAACCGCCTCTGATGAAAAACTAGTTATTAGTCCTTTTTAATAGCTTAGCCTATAATCGATAACGCAGCTAATAACTGATGTTCCAAGAAATATTCACTGGAAACCTCGGATTTTCTGGGTCGGACGGTTACAAAAGATAGATAACATTGGGATGAAGACACAGGCCCAACGAGAGACTGAACCATCGATTTATCAACGGTTGAACACTTTTTACACACACACACATATATATATATATAATACCATATACAGTATGTTTATATAAATATATATATATATATTTATATATATATATATATATATATATATATATATATATATATACAAGAGAGAGAGAGAGAGAGAGAGAGAGAGAGAGAGAGAGAGAGAGAGAGGAGAGAGAGAGAGAGAGAGAGAGAGAGAGAGAGAGAGAGAGAGAGAGAGAGAGAGAGAGAGAGCACGGACTTCTGCTTTTTTGCTTATAATAACAATACCAACTCCGCTAATAAATAATTGATGTAATATCTATCTAAACAAAGCTCTTTTTCTACTAAACCATGTTTAAGCTAACATTACTGATCAAAGACCTGCACACTTTAACGCTGTTTTATCTGTATATGAGTTTGGCTCTGTGCCGACCATTAGGTCCTTAACCATCGTGAAAAGCAATCATATTGTAGCGCAGCAAACTAAACAAGATAAATCTGTTACCGACTGAAAATTAATCAACAGTTTTCCGCACAAAGAAAGTTATATAAGAAGCTTCCCAAGTTTTGCATTTTTCATATTTTTAGAAGATTTAATTTTACTTTCTTTCTGTGAAAGAGAAAGTTGAATAAAATTTTTAAAAATATGAAAAATGAGAAATTAGGAAGTTTTTATTGACAGGTTAAAGGTTTATCAGTCGCACTTCGAGTTGCTAATTAAGAATAACATTGCAGTATTGCAATGCAACGATGTTGCAATATGCGAAAATTTTGGCGAGATTTTATGTTGGCAAGTATCGTAGAAAAGGGTCCGCAGTATATGGACATACAGGACGAAGGACTCAAACTGAATAATCCCCCTTTCAGAGGTGAGGATCTAATGAGCGGCTTTCATTTCACAAGATGAAATAGTGTCGACCTAATCTGATCTCGCGTTGATTAGAAATTTACGAGTAGAGGCGGTCTAATTCACCAGTTCCGGGACTGAATTTGGTGAGAAAAAAAAAAGCAACGTATTGTTTTTTTCCAAATTCCACTGATTTGTTCTGCTGATTAGGGGTTTTGCTATAAGTCAGGAACTCGGGTTGATTACTTGAGAATTGATGACTGGGCTATCACCTTGCCTTTTGTAATTTTTGGTTTATATATATATATATATATATATATATATATATATACACAGTATATGTACACATACCGACTCATGCACACATAAACACACACAGACACACACACACACATATATATATATATATATATATATATATATATTATATATATATATATATATAGAGAGAGAGAGAGAGAGAGAGAGAGAGAGAGAGAGAGAGAGAGAGAGAGAGAGAGAGAGAGAGAGACAAACATAATGTTTATATATGAGGAAGCAAAGCAAAAAACAATGATTACCGCCACATTCATGGATGAACTTCGTGTGCAGAGGTCTTCCAAATGCGTGTGCGTGTGTGTAAGTGTGTAAATATTCCTAAATGGAATTAGCATATAACTAATCTACAGCGTCAATAGACCAGCTTATGTAGTCAATCAGCCAAAAAAAAAAAGCAAAACCCAACAATACTTCACAGCTATATCATTCTCACTTTACGTTATCTTCCATTTTATCACATTTGCGCTTACGCTCCGTCTTTTTTCTGTTTTCGGTTAAGTCCATCTTTAACTTTCTTTCTTTCTTTTTTCTCTAAATGTCGTACTTTCATTTCCTTGTACAATTTGTTAAATCATTAATTTTCTTCTCATGTCGGTATCTTTGTTTATTCTTGTCGAGATATCATTATCTTTGGATTAGTAAACTATCGGCTCCTACACATTCATTAAACTGACAGAGAGAGAGAGAGAGAGAGAGAGAGAGAGAGAGAGAGAGAGAGAGAGAGAGAGAGAGAGAGAGAGAGGAAGAGCAAACTTTAAAATTATTAGGATAAATTTGCACCGTAAGATTCTGCATATAATAATTTATTCAGCCCTCCGAAATAAACTTTTTGTTTCGTTTAAAAGTTTTAAATTCGCTCATTCTCCAGCGGGAGGTAATTAATCGTTCTTTCTTCATGGCCTCCTAGTTTAATTGACTTTGCTGTCCTGCCTCTTTTTTTTTTACCGGATCAGGATTTATGTAATCGAAACCCTTTCATGCTGTTATTAAAATTATCTCTTTTTGTTGCCTCTTGACTCGTTCTTCCTTAAGGGCAAATAGTATACTTTACCTTTCTTTTTCTTTTTTGTTCAAATCTGGAATATGGAATGGAATGGAATATAGAGTTTAAGCCAAAGGCCAAGCACTGGGACCTGTGAGGTTATTCAGCGCTGGAAAGGAAACTGAGAGTAGGTAGGTTTGAAAGGTGTAGCAGGAGGAAAACCTCAAAGCAGTTGCACTATGAAACAATTGTTAGGAGAGGGTGGATAGCAAGATGGAATATAATATGAATGGAGGTTCAGTAAAAGGAATGAAAGGGGTTTCAGCTAGGGGCCGAAGGGACGCTGCAAAATCCTTAAGTAAGGTGCACTGACGACACAACCCCCCCCCCCAGGGGTTGTTCAAATTTGAAGACAGTGCTCATATCAATTAATTATCCATATCTGAATCACTTCTACTTTCGCGTGTCGGTGGGTGTGTCATTGTCTGGATAAAATAAAAAGAAAAGAAATATTAGCTTAAACGAATTAGGATATAGAGGTGGGGATCTGTAAATTCATGAAATTAATGCTGACCTGCGCATTTTAACTAGATTTTTGAAAGCCTGTCAAAAGAAATGATTGAATCATGACGATGGCTACAAGACTCTGTCCGGAAGTACCCCGATGATGAAAGGTATAGGGCCAAATTTTGGACTTTGCAATTAGTGAATATTTTTAAAATCAAAGGAACACTGTGGATCCTAATGGAAATTATGACTTATTACACGATCATACCTTAAGCTTTTTTTTTAAAGATATTACACTGGCATCGGTAAAAAGTTGATAGGTATACATAAAGTAATAGCCTTTTTTAATGAAATTATTATTATTCTTATTCAAAATTTGGAGACATTCAAATTGACCACATCTAAAAGAACATTAATTTGGAAAGAAGTCTTCTTCAAAATTAAATACCAATGAGCGAATAGAGGAAAAGGAACGGAAAAGAAAACAATTAATAAATAAATAAAAAAAATAGTATAAAGAGGTTCAATTCAACATCCATTCTATTTTGATAACGAATCTACAATGACTTTTAATACAAAAGTTGAGTTCCATCTTAATTAGTCATGACTCCATTATCCACTAATCCACAAGTAACAGCTTTTGTACCATAAAATTTTTAAACCCTGAGGGTCCTCTCCGCTTGGAATTTCCGAAGACATTGTTCGATGGGCTTTCGCTAACTTAAGTGGGAAAGACATTCTCCATAATGATATACACACACAAACACACACACACACACACACACACACACACACACACACACACACATATATATATATATATATATATATATATATATATATATATATATATATATATATATATATTTATATATATATACATATATATATATACAGTATATATATTATATGATAAGACTATATTGAAACCGGATGGTTTCTATATAGATGTTTATTCAATAAATATATACAGTTTTGCAGACTAACAGTCCTCACTGTCAAGTATCCGTCTCGATACCATCCAGTTTTCAATAAAGTTACAAGTCAGTAACTACTCACTGTCACAGATATACCGTCTCGAACCATCCAGTTTCAATAGATCCTGTCAGTAGATATAGAGATATATATATATATATATATATATATATATATATATATATATATATATATATATATATATATATATATATATACATATACATATACATATATACATACTGGATTTCAAAATGAATGAGAGTAATTATGGTGAAAAAAAAATGTTCGCAAAAGTACTCATGGTTATACCATAAAGTTAAGAAGAATTTGACTACTAAACAAATGCGTTCTACTAACTAGGTAAGGTTTTGCCGTACAGATTATTATGAGGTTTTTTATGTATTAATTATGATCAAAATAGCAGAATCGTATGAATATAAAATGTTTTATACCCACTAAAAGTACGACAGACGGTCACCGACTTTCGTAGAAAACCTACGTGTTTTGACCTCTAAATAGAACAGCTCCTAGCTTTATCAAGTATAAAGCAATTTTACCTAAATAACCATAATAAACAATCTAACAAGCTTTACGACCAAATGATTAAAGATGGCATTTTAATTCGCCTTCCGGTACCGATAACGTCAGCCTGTATCATGAAATCAAGCTTTAAAAATATTCACAAAAAATAAAAAGGACATTAAACTGGGTCATTCCTCTCCATCAAACTGGGTCACTACACTGTCACTTGCTCAGTCGAATTGGCCCCAGTCTCTTGATTTAGGACCTTACTCCCGCCTGAAATTCACAGCATTAGTACTGAAAGTCATGAACGTGTCATGATCAGCTGACAGATACGGTTAGCTTGGGATGAATATTAAAGAGCCCTCTAGAGGGATTCTGCCTCCAAGGCTCGAATTCCACTACTTCCACTAATGAAGTTGGACGTTTGTTAAGTAATCACCTCCTCTATTTATTTATTTGACTATCTATCCACCATTTACCGGCAGTGTGCGTTTCTCTGACTCTCGGTATGTCCACATAATATATTAAAAATATATTATATGTTACCAGTTTCTATCATACGCCCGTGTCTGTATATTAACTTGTCTGTATAATCAGAGACAATTTACTGAGCCTGTCTGTTAATTTATCTGTCGGTATGGCCACAAAATATATAAAAAAAATACATTACCAGTTTCTCTAATACGCCCATGGTTATTTATTTGTTTTTCTGTATAATCAAAGACAATTTATTGGCCATGTCTGTTGTATTTCTTTTAAGGTTCGTCCGCAATATGTATAAAAAAATATACTGTCAGCTTAATACGTCTGGGTCTGTTTATTTACTTGTCTGTATAATCACAGACAATTTATTTGCCCAGTCTGTTTATTTGCCTCTCGATAGGTCCACAAAATATATAAAAAATTTATTACCAGTTTGTTTGTCTCTGTGTATACACAAGATATACAGACTATTTACTGCACATGTCTGTTTACCTGTCTGTTTACATGTCCGTAAGATATATAAAAATCCACTGATCTTGCCTGTTTATTTATTTGTCTTTATATTCACAGACAATTTGGCCCGGTCTGTTTATCTGTCTCTCGGTACGTCCACAAAATATGTAAATAATGCCATACCAGTTTTCTCGTTTGTCTGTGTATGTAAAAGACATACTGACAATTTATAGCACGTGTCTGTTAACCTGTCTGTCAGCATTTCTGTAATATACATATTAATATCCACGGATCTTTTCTGTCCATTTGTCTGTTTGTATACCCACAACAATTACAAACAATTATAATTTCCCCCACCTTTGTATTCCATAATATACATCAAATCTATAGATGGATTTGAATTGAAACCTGTTGAGCGGTGAACTTGAACCCAAGGGAAATTTTTGATAAGGTTCTAGGATGGATCCGGATTTAGGATGGATGCGTTCTCCGCTTCTATTTTCGGAAAAAGTAAATATAAAGAGGAGTGGCCTATAGACAAAGCTGACTTATATATATATATATACATATATATATATATATATATATATATATATATATATGTATGTATATATATGTATATATATATATATGTATATATATTTATATATATATATATATATATATATATATATATATATATATATATATATATATATTAGTACATTCATTCATGGTACATTTATGGAATAGAAATTTGTTAAGTAGATTCAATATCACGACTCCATCCTCCAAGAGGATTCTCTCCCTCCATACGGGATCAAAATGTAAACGAACTCAATCTCCGTAAGATTATTTACAACGTATTCGACAGATTTCTTTCCACATATGCAATGTACTATTAAAATATATTGAATATGTGACTGTATCACCATACGCCACTAATCCCTTGAAAAAGAATAGCTCTGGAAGCGTCAAGTCTTCAGACTTTCTCAGCAAGTCTTTGGGGATGAGGTTGCTAGCCTCTCCCCCTAAACAAAGACCCCGCCCCTTTTTTTTAACCCCAGAAGACGTTCGTATTCATTCACAGTTAAATGGAATGGTGAATGGCAAGCAGGGTGTTTCTCATTTCGACAAACAAAATATAAGATATCAAAATACCAGTATATTATATCACTACATTCCGTATATGATTTAAATAATTTTACTTAAATGTCTGATATCATTAAACATATCTGATATATTTTAATAACTCTAGTACATACGACTTGCAATATAACATGTTTAATTTTTTTTGGGGGGGAGGTTACTTCTAAATATCTGATCAATGTATTCCATACATCATATCATCTTAATGCAATGAACCCTCAGAATATTGATTATTCCTTTTAATATATTCAAAATATATTCAATATATATCTTTGGTTGCTCTCTGCATATCAGTTCAATGTATTCCACATATCAACCCAGCTTAATGCAATACTTTTCAAAACATTAACTATTCCGTTTCAGTATATTCAAAATACCTAGAACTGTTTAACATATTTTTAGTATATCGAGTATATCATTTTCAGTACATTCAATATGTATAAGTATTTCACATGGACTTTGTTACATCTAATTCAATTCAGCATGTCATATCACATTCAATATACAATCTTCACGAACTTCTTAACCAATTTCTAGTATACTGGGTATATCATTTTCAACATACTCAATGGGTATTTCATATGGACTTTATTACTTCCAATAAATTCAGCATGTCATATCATACTCAATATACAATCTCCGTGAACTTTTCAACATATTTTTAGAATATCGAGTATATCATTCTCAGGATATTCAATATATATAAATATTTCAAAGGACTTTATTACATCCAATAGATTCATCATGCCATATCATACTCAAAAAACTAAATTCCATGAACTTTTTAACATATTTTTAGAATATCGAGTATTTCATTTTCAGTATATTCAGTATATATAAATATTTCACATGGACTTTATTACATCCAATAAATTCAGTATGCCTTATCATACTCAATATACAACCTTTATGAAATTTTAACATAGTTTTAGTACGCTGAGTACATCATTTTCAACATGTTCGATAGGTATTTCATATGGGCTTTATTACTTCCAATAAATTCAGAATTTCATATTATATTCAATATATATCATATTCAATATACAACCTTTATGACCTTTTTAACATTTTTAGTATTTTGGGTATATAATTTTCAACATATTCAATAGGTATTTCATATGGACTTTATTACTTCCAATAAATTCAGCATATATCGTACTCAATAAACTACCTCCAATCGGGGAAGGATGAACATTACGTCCCAGGGCTGTTAGGAAAGTTGCTCTCTTTAGTATCGATCTTCTTCAGACCCAGACTCAGATGATGAAGAAGAAGAAGAAGAAGAAGAAGAAGAAGAAGAAGAAGAAGAAGAAGAAGAAGAAGAAGAAGAGGAGGAGGAGGAGGAGGAGGAGGAAGATAATGGTGATGATGGTGAGGAAGAGGAGGAAAACGAGGAGGAGGAGGAGAAAGAGGAAGAAGACTGAGGAGGAGGATGGTGAGGAACGAGTCGATTGCTGCTGTTGGTTGATGTTGGAAGTGGAAGGGATGATGACGTAAATATTGGAAGTGAGGCTGATTGCGAAGAAGCAAGAAACATTAAAGCAATTGGATTAGGATTGTTTATTTATACTGTCGCAAAATATATACATATATATAAAAATATATATATATATATATATATATATATATATATATATATTTGTTTGTTTTTTATTATAAAATAAATAATCCTAATCCAATTGTTTTAATGTTTCTTGCTTGTTACATACATATAAATATAAATAATAAATATATCATTATTTATTATATGTATGTATATGTAAATATATATTTATAAATATAAATATAGCATATATATATATATATATATATATATATATATATACATACATACATATATAAATAACATACATATACATTTATTTATATGGATATATGTGTACATATATACATATGTATTATATATATATATATATATATATATATATACATATATATATATATATATACATATATATATAAAACATATACATACAGAAATAAATCAATCAAAACAGAATAGCTAAATGCACAGAAAAACTCGTCAGTGAAACTGACTATTAAACGTAATTCACAAAAAAAAAAAAAAAAATTCAGCAAGAACTGCAAAACAGACGGACCTCTTTATAATCATTACTATTAAAAAAATTTTAACATCTAGAGGAGCGAAAGTTATGTTATTACCAATGACAAATTGCATAACAGTGCGTAATGCTGACAAAGAGATAACGGAGGATCCACGGCAGCTTGTGTGTGTGTGTGTATGTGTGTGTGTATGTGTGTGTGTGTGGGGTGTTGGGGAGGGTGGGGGGGATACCAGATGATGAGGCATGTGACTCAGCAAATCATAGACAATGCTCTCTCTCTCTCTCTCTCTCTCTCTCTCTCCACAGGAGGCTGACAATGAAAGTTTTTCGGCATCGATTGCGAAAGAAATCTTACGTAACGAGAAACGCCTCCTCTTCGTCGGAACAGGTGTTTTTACAGGTGGATAAAAATATGCCCCGCTTGCCGCGAGCTCTTCTTGAGATTTTCGCTCGGGATGGCGAGTGCACTCAAATGCAGACTTGAGAGAGAGAGAGAGAGAGAGAGAGAGAGAGAGAGAGAGAGAGAGAGAGAGAGAGAGAGAGAGAGAATAATATCTTTTAAACTTTCTTACTGATAATGATTACATATGACTGATTTTCAGTAAGCACGATATTTGCTCTGAGATTTTCGCCCGAAATGGTGAGTGCACTCAAATGCAGACTTTCTCGCGAGAGAGAGAGAGAGAGAGAGAGAGAGAGAGAGAGAGAAGAGAGAGAGAGAAATAATATCTTTTAAACTTTCTTACTGATAATGATTATATATGACTGATTTTCACAAAGCACGATCTTTGCTCTGAGATTATTCAGTAATCTCCCCCTCTTGAATGTATGGATAGACGGTTGAAAATATACGTGTATGTTAATGACACCTTTACATTTGTACATATGCAAGTATATACGTGCTTATCACAGAACAATTAATTTCTTAAAACTGGGAGGTTCGATCTAACTGTTAAAATTAAAGAAGTGGAATGATGAATTAAATCTTTATACAGGCAAAGATTCAAGTATTTATTTCTATACACGCTGCTGCTACACTATTCACTTCTTCAGTTTGGTCTTCTACTGTTATTATTATTATTATTATTATTATTATTATACATTATTATTATTATTATTATTGTGTAAGAAATTCACGATCTCCTGAAAACAAATGTAATAAAAATCCAAAATTAGATAGTAAATACATTACTTATGTGAAATAAAGACTTTCGAACACCCTGAACGGTTGTTCTTCTTCAGCAATGTTACATTATTATTATTATTAGTTATATATATATATTTATTATATTATTAGTATTATTATTATTATTATTATTATTATTATTATTATTATTATTATTATTATTATTGTTGTTCTTTCTGTTATTATTTGCTGCAGGTATGTTAACAGTATTGTAAATACTGAATGCAAATAACAAAAGCAAAACTAATAAAAAGAATATTTACAAGTATTCAAAGCAAACAAAATTATTGACAAGAATTGCTATCAAGTATACCATCAATAAGTAATATTTTCGTCTCGAAATACACTTTAGCCACTGTAGTCAGGAGAGAGAGAGAGAGAGAGGAGAGAGGGAGAGGAGAGAGAGAGAGAGAGAGAGATATGTCGTTAGTAAACCATCCGGGGGAATCGCCTCCGATAGTTTAGCCCAAACTCAATCAACCGCTCGGTTCTGCATTGCGAAAGGTAGGATGAGGCAGGGGGTGGGGTTGTAGTGGGGGGGGAAAGGGGATGTGGGATGGGGGAGGGAAGCACTCGTCCGGGAATCTTGGGAACGGTTGGAATGATGTGTACTTGAGCGTCGTGGAACTTCACGCATGGCGATATAAAGACGTTGGCTAATGAAGGTATTGCATTTGCTCAATTTTATTGAGGGGGAGGGAGATAAATAGATGTCTAATGAAGGTGTTAAATTTGCTGAATGCTAATAGAGATAGACATACAGCGATAAAAAGATGATGATGAAGAGGGTATCGTATTTTCTTAATTTTCTTGATAGATGTCTAATGAAGGTATTAAATTTGCTGAATGCTAATAGAGATAGACATACAGCGATAAGAAGATGATGATAAAGGTATCGTATTTTCTTAATTTTCTTGACAGACAGACTGACAGAGACAACAGACAAACAGAGAGAGAGAGAGAGAGAGAGAGAGAGAGAGAGAGAGAGAGAGAGAGAGAGAGAGAAAAAACCTTTCATTTGCATAACTTCACCTAAAGTTATAAATCACTTCCTAGGGAAATATATTTCGCAGCTGCAAATTTACTCAATATTTATATCGCTAAACCTGCCGTTTATTTGCTCACTTTTAATTACTACTCTTACTTTTCCTCACAGCTGCTCCTTCAAACTTCTTCAACTAATAACTCCTAATCATGTCCTTAACTGACTGTTTAAATCCATAATAATAATAATAATAATAATAATAATAATAATAATAATAATAATAATAATGGTAAAATGATGATCAGTAAAGTATAAAAGCTTCAAATAACTAGCACACTATGCGGTAACTCTTCCTCCTTTGCTGCCCAATCAATCCAAACTATTTCCACTGATACCACTTCCCAGTTCAGTAACTACTCCCTCACAACACTCCCCAATCCAGTAACCACTACCTAATACCTGTCCACATTCCAGTAACTATTCCCTCATACCGTTCCCCAATCCAATAACTACTTCATATCACTCCCAAATCCAGTAACTACTCGGTCATATCACGTCCCTTTCCAGTAACTACTACCCATATCATTCCCCCAACCCAATCATTACTATTTCATAACACTCCCCAATTCAGTAACTACTCCCTCAAACCAAGCAACAATCGTTACCTTAATTAAACCACGTTCATATCCACAACTTTAATGGTGAACGCCCATTCCCACTTCTCGAAAAAAAAAATAAATAAATAATTAAAGGCAATACGTTTTCATGCCCTAGCCAGGTCAAAACAATTCGTACATAGTCAGGTAATGGAGGACTGCTCATAATCAAGTAAAAGAGTCCGGCTCAAAACCACAGAAAAATGGTAATTCATAATAAAAAACAAATAAAGGCTTACAGTGAAGTAATAAATACTGATTCATGGCCTGGTAAGATTTATCGTCTCTCAGTCAAGCATAGCGTAATAGCTCATAATCGCGACGAAGGCTTTAAATAATAACAAAACCAGAGATAATCGTTCTCTCTCAGTCGGTAACAGGTATCTATTTTCTAGCTAGTCACAGATATTAGGTTTTAATGCCACTGATTAAATAACACAAAATAATACAAAACAGACACTTCCCTGAGGAAAATACAACTAGTAAAATTACTCTAAAACCCGTAAGAAATAAAAGGTTACAGATATTGGGCATTAATGCCATTGATCAAATTAACATCATACACCTCCCTGAGGAAAACATATAGGAGTAGTACACGAAAATCCGTAATAAACAGAAAAAACGTATAAAATGGAAGAAACTGCAAAGGAAAGCGAAAGAGTAAACACTGAACAGACGGCATGAACAAATAAACAAAAAGACACGTGCGTGCTCCGTACGTCTCCTCGGGAACTACCGCAAGTCACGCAGTTTGACCAGGAAGTCCTCGAAAGGCGGCGTGAGAGATGTATATGAATATATGTGACGTCTCACTCGGCTGCCTTATCTACATCTCGTCGGAGAGATATTTTGTTTTCATCATTAGTCCCGCATACTGGAGGTACGGTTATTCTTTTCCCGTTGCGGTCCTTCTCGGGGCGGTGGGGGTGGGGCGGATTTTTTAAGCACGCTCTTAGCGCGATTAGTTTATTTTGGGGAACTTAATGTACGTTGGATATAAAGGTCCCGTTTGCTTTTTTTTTTCAAAGGCCACCGAAAGTGTTTAGAAGTATAGGATGAGATTAGATTGTTTATCAGTTCGATATATATCGTGTGTTTTTTTTTTTTATGGCCACCGGAAGTGTTTGGGACTGAGTAGGAGTTTAGATTATATCTCATGTCGATATGTATTGTTTATTTTTTTCAAGGCCACCGGAGATGTTTGGAATTATAGAATGAGATTAGCTTAAATATTTCACGTCGATATATATATATATATTTTTTTTCAAGGTCACCGGAAGTGATTAGAATTATAAAATGGCATTAGATTAAATATTTCATGTCAATATATAGCTTTTTTCAAGGCCAAAGGAAGCATTTGGAATTGTAGAATGAGATTAGATTATGTATTTCATGTCAATATTACTGTGTATCTTTTTTTTCAAGGCCACCGGAAGTGTTTGGAATTGTAGAATGAGATTAGATTGCACATTTCATGTCAATATTATGCTGTCATAATATTCTCGTTCTTGATGGGGGATGGTTTGCATACTGTTGCAGCTATCCTAATCATGTATGAGAATAATGAAATATAATTTGGTCTTAAAGGAATGGGATCTATTGCTATTCAAGAACAAGCTTAAAATGGTACGGTATTTTCTTGCGGGATTCTAAAAATAACTATCAGTAGCGGATGTTTATAGTACATACGGATTATGCTTTACTCACTGAACAATAAGCCAAAACACAGAACTCGTTCCTGTGAAGTAACATTAAACTTTCACTTCGTTCTAAATCGAAATTTTGTCCTATGACAAACTGTCTTTTTAATCAGCAAAATAATAAAGAAAAAGAAAGTACCCGGTAATAAGAACACATTCTTCGTGTTTGTCTTCAATGTCTAAGAAAAAAGCCACGGCATAACACTAAGTTCAAGTGAATTAGCTGAGGAGGACCTTAATGAAAGTCGAAAGCTCCTGTTTTGTATTTACTCATTTAACCTTGGTTGTATACAGTGGCTTTTTTCTTACCCGAGAAGAAAGCAGCCTTGTTAATCAATTTTCTGTACGGTAATTTTTCCCATAGCAATACCTGTCGCAACAACAAATATGATAATCAAAGTCACTGCAACAACACAGGGTGAACAATTCACCCTTCGTATCTTAACCACCGTATACTAAGAGCAGTGTGCTGTCTTTTCATTGAGTGAATAACTTCTAAGAACTTTCGTTACAACAACAATGGTCATCAAAGTCGCTTCAACAACACAGGATGAACAATTCACCCAAGAGATATATCCCTTTGTATCTTAACCACGGCATAGTAACAGCAATGTACCATCTTTCACGTACCTATCAAAAGTGTAACTTCAATATCATTTTTTTTCCTTCGTTTTTTGACGCAAAACCGCTGCCTCTCCCTCGTCCCCCTCACCCCCGCCCACCCCCTCCCTCGCCTAACCTTTAAGGCGTCAAGCTGGAAATGACGGTGACATTTAAATTCGTGAATATTTTCCTGAGGGTTTCATTCCCCGAAAAGGAACTTTTTTCCTCCCGTCGTTTTTGGTTCATGCCCTCTTTCGTAGCATCCGTAACTATTTCATATACAAATGTGCTCATTCTGTCAAGAGTCCATAAAGCTCGAAGTTCTATGCCTCTTTATTTTGGTTCAATGCGAAATCATTCTAATTTACGGA
>NC_089793.1:7625323-7627823 GCF_040412425.1 Macrobrachium rosenbergii | reverse complement strand
ACCTTGTTACATCGGCATGGACATCACCATCGCGTCGTTCGACTCCATTTCCGAAGTAAATATGGTAAGCATTCCCACTAACAAGACAAGGATTACCAGCCCACACAAGGCGCTACCTCTTGTCCGCACGTTGTGACGCTGGTAGGGTTTTATACTCATTCTAATGAAATAACTTTTTTTTATTTCAAGTTATTTTTCTCTCGGTCTCTCTCCCCCAACACCCAAATCTCATATCCCCAAAAACGTCTACATGACCCTAACATCTAACTCTTCTCGAAGTTTTTTAATTTTTTTTTTTATAGTTCATAGCTATTAAGTAGAGTTTGATCTGTACTTTTCTGGAAAAAATTTATTAGGTAAAAGATTTTGACCTGTTTAATTGCCTTTTTTTATTTTGTTTCATTACTAACAGAATGCCCCTCGTGGATTTTTATTATGAATTATCTACGATTTTTGTGTGGTTGTGTCTATTTCTGGTTTACGTTTGTTTCATGATATTCAAAATTTATTTATGAAATATATATCCATGTATATCCATGTACCTCAATTTCAAGTATATCCATTTACCTCCATTTTAGTAATATATCCATCAATTTCCATTTCAGTGGTATACCCATCTGTTTCCATGTCAGCATTATATCCATCTATTTCCATTTATCTGTCTACTTCCATTCCAGTAGTATATCCATCTGTTTCCATTCCAGCAATATATTCATCGATTTCCACAAGCAGCATATCCATCTACTTCCATTTCAGCAGTATATCCATCTATTTCCATTTATCCATCTACCTCCGTTTCAGCAGTATATCCCTGTACCTCCATTTCAGCAGACTATCCATATACATCCATTTTAGCCGTATATCCATCTATTTCCATTTAAGCAGGATATCCATCTACTTCCATTTCGGCAGTATATCATCTACTTCCATTTCGGCAGCATATCCATCTATTTCCATTTATCCATCTACTTCCATTTCACCAGTATATCCCTCTACTTCCATTTAAGCAGTATATCCATCTACTTCCATTTCGGCAGTATATCCATCTATTTCCATTTCAGCAGTGTATCCGTCTATTTCCATTTCAGCAATCTATCCTTTTTCCACAGCAGCAGTATATCCATCTATTTCCATTTAAGCAGTATATCCATCCATTTCCATTTAAGCAGTATATCCATCCATTTCCATTTCACCAGTATAGCCACCTACTTCCACCTCAGCATTCCGTCATCCCCATCATCCCTATCATTAGATAAACCTGATCTGACGACTCTTACGCAACTAATGCCTCCTCCAAGAGAGCCCATCGCCTTTAAATCTTGAAGGTTACAGCTATCAGACCCATTGATACCAGGGTCAATGAGAAGCGGGTGCAATCGGACTTTTTAATATAATTCTCTTTTGGGGCTGGTACTCGAAATTCTAAGTGCCCTTTCTCTTTTGTTGTTTCTCTTTATTATTAGTGTAAGGTTTCCTTATATCGGTCGTATAGTATTTTTCGGAATCGGTGAGAAGAAAGATCAAGTGAGACGATTTTCCTTTTTTCTCTTCTTTACAACTTATTTTTGTTCACTCTCGTTATTGCGTCTTATTTATTTTATTCTCTTTCCGTGTAAAGTTTGCTTATATCGGTCGCATTTCCTTTAGGAATCGGTGAGAAGAAAGATCAAGTGAGAAATTTTCCTTTTTTCTCTTCTCTGTAACTTATTTCTGTTCACTCTCGTTATTGCGTCTTATTTATTTATTCTCTTTCCGTGTAAAGTTTTCTTATATCGGCCATATTTCCTTTAAGAGTTGGTGAGAAGAAAGATCAAGTGAGAAGATTTTCCTTTTTTCTCTTCTTTACAACTTATTTTTGTTCACTCTCGTTACTGCGTCTTAGTTATTTTATTCTCTTTCCGTGTAAAGTTTCATTATATCGGTCGTATTTCCTTTAGGAATCGGTGAGAAGAAAGATCAAGTGAGAAGATTTTCCTTTTTTCTCTTCCTTATAACTTATTTTTGTTCACTCTCGTTATTGCGTCTTATTTATTTTATTCTCTTTCCGTGTGAAGTTTTCTTATATCGGCCATATATTTTTAGTATTTTTCGGAATCGGTGAGAAGAGAGATAAAGTGAGATTTTCCCTTTTTCTCTTCTTTGTGACTTATTTTTGTTCACTCTCGTTATTGCGTCTTATTTATTTCCCTCTTTCCATCTGTTAAATAATGTTATAATTTTTTTTTTTCTCTTCGTTGTAACTCATTTTTGTTTACTCGTTATCGGGACTTGATCATTCTCTTTCCATTTCTTAAAGAATATTACGAGATAAAGTAATCATTTTCTTTATCATTCATTGGACGATTAGTTTCTCAGCATCTATAGATTTCCTTGCTATTCTGATCAGAAAGAAAATATTACGATTATGAAATATGCATATGATTATGAAATACGTATACGCATTCATACAAGTGACGTATGAAAAGTTAAAATTTTTGCGGCAAGAAATAAAATTTTCATT
>NC_089793.1:7595323-7620323 GCF_040412425.1 Macrobrachium rosenbergii | reverse complement strand
TAATCCTGTCCGTTGTGTGTGACAGTTGTCTTCTAAATACAACTATAATTTATAACCTTTTGAATTGTTTTTATAGGCTCCTTCTGTATATATATATACAGTATACAGTATATATATATATATATATATATATATATATATGTATATATATATATATATATATACACAGGATAATATATATATATATATATATATATTACATATATATATTATACATATATAATATATGTATGTGTGTGTTCATGCGTGTGTGATATTTGGAAACAGTTCTGTCCCCATCCTTCCCCCAGCTACTCAGCAGCACAATAGCTTCATAAGGCAGGGCTTAACCATTCAACCCCTCATAAACCTCAACATTGCCATGGGAGTTGACGGCCGTTATTGAGAGAGGCTGGTCCCTAAATCCTCCAGAAAATGAAATTAGGGTCCTGCAAAATACACAAGTCACAGTTTGGTCCTTTAGACTCGCATATGAAATTGATAAGCATGCACCAAATCAATTCTTAAATTTCGTTAGCACGAAATGTACATGCATTGCTGCTGCGTTCATGAAATATGCATAAACTGCGAAAAATTATCGTATATAGGTTTGATGAGTAGGGCGATATATATATATATATATATATATATATATAATATATATATATATATATATATATATGAATATATATATATATAATCGGAAAGTATTCATGAAACATACCTCGTTTGATAATACATGATATATAAATATGTACACGTACACATACAGACAGACACGCACACCTGCATAATACATACATACATAAATACACACATACATATATATATATGTATATATTTAAATATATATATATATTTAAATATATATATATATATATATATATATATATTACAAAGTTGAGTTAAAAATGTACCTGGACCAGACCCATCACGGCCCAGTTGCTCAGTTAACTTGAGTATCGAAACTTTAAAAATAGCAAGTAGCTTCAGCCATTCTTATAGTGTTCCCTATCTCTTATCTTTCTACTGACTCTGACCCTGGATAGCTTTTGAAATTGACCATGAAACAGGAACAAATGTTCCAGCGCGTTACTAATGTCAATGCTGGTCCCACCCCATTATACCCACCTACATTGTTGCTTCAGAATTTATGTCAAAATTCCCCGATTTAATGTAAAGTTTAGCTGTCAAGAGAGTTCCATCTGTTCAAGTTTGTTTATCATTAACGTAATTCCTATTCTTCTCTGTGCAACACCTATATTTTTACGTATAGCTTTGAAATCTGCAACATAACAGAACCGTGATGAGTAAACAAATTATTAATGACCACCAGTGCAACAGATGTGGCCCCATTTCCCACAAGAGCAAAGAAATAAATACGTTCCATTTCTATCCACGAAAATGCGCTAAACGGATTGCTTGCCAATTTTTTTTTTTTAAATATGCTTACAGCTGAGTTCTGCTGCACCTGCCAAAATCTGGATGGATTTGCTGGGAGATTGAATTTCGGTTCAAAAAAAAAAATTCTAGCGTTCTATTATTGCTTCAGAGAAGCTAAAATCTTTTCTATTTAATCCTGGAACTTCAAAAGTTCAAGCGAAGAGGCAATGCACTGCTACTCTGCAACAATTCTCCTTGTATTTTAATAGTTTACTTGCATCTATATTTATTTATTCATCAATTTGTTATTTTTTTTTCTTTTCTAATAACTGATCCCTTCTGTCTGTATTTTCTATTACCTTCTGTTACCTCTTTCAAATGAACACCACATTCTTTGGAAGAAGCTTGAATTTCAAGTCAATGGCCCCTGTGGGCTTGCGCCGTATGAATAGGATTCATCATCTGAATAATAATAATAATAATAATAATAATAATAATAATAATAATAATAATAATAATATAAAAATAATAATAATAATAATAATAATAATAATAATAATAATAATAATAATAATAATAATAATCGAATATGTTCTACATCGATGTAAATAAAAATGTCACGGCAAACATAATTTGTCCAGTATATTTGATCCAAGACAAACAAGAATCATGATCGCTGGTGTTTGCTGCACAAGTAAGTCAACAGCAATTATTGCTTTAATTCCATCCCTTTAAACTTATCCTCTTTGATTCTTGATTTCCTTCAAACGAGCAGCGATCTCTGTCTTATTTTCTTAAAATACCGTGCTCCTAATTTTTTCCCCTGTCGTGCAAATCCTCGGCAATCACTTCCATTGTACTCAGTCGATCATGATTCCTGCATTTGAAGCTTCCTCCTCCCTCTGCTTCTTTTAGAAAGAAATCTGCCGGATCGGAGCAGGAAAATAGGGACAATTCGTATCCAAAAGCCGAATGATATCCTAATGGACAGCGGTCATTCGAGGAGCTGGTGTTTGCTCTCTGGGGTGATTTCGTGGCTCCCACTGGGAACCACATCCAAGTCATGTCGGATGAATCTTTAATGACCGAGTGACATCGGAAATGATTTTGCCCTTTTCGTGCTTTGAATTAGATCAGATGTGAAAATAGTATCTGAAATTCAAACCAAGTATTAGGTAATTGCTGACCTGCTTACGTCAGTGAGAAGGAACGTGGGATTAACTGAGTGTGTCCATGTTATTTCGACCTTGCTTGGGTTTCAAACCCAGGTTTTGTAGCTAGTGAGGCAAGCGCCTTAAAAAGTCACCCAGGAGATCCAACCCAATAAACACACACAAACGCGTATATATACACATATATCATATATGCATATATTTATACAAATATACATATAAATATATATACATTACATATATATATATATATATATATATATATATATATAGAATGACTGTCCTAATAACATGTTCTTAACAGTTAAGTAAACACTGCAAAACAAATTTTCTTCTGCTTTGAAAAAACAATACCGGCCGTTTATACAGCTTACCATTTATCAAGCAAAAATATGGCAAAGATTACAAGGAGTCATTAAAATGATGAAATTATTACTACTATTACTTCTACTTGTAATTATTGCTATGACATTAATAATTATATTGTCGATATTACTGTCACTGATTTGAGCAAAAATAATAATCACTGAGAGTATAGTAATAAAGTCTTGTAGAATAAAACAAAAGAAATAATTCAAGCGTTCATTAACACACCTCATTAAAAAGATTTAATTCACCTTCTGACATTCTTCATTACACCCACCTCCTTCAAATAAGCCCCAACACTACTGTAGAATTTATGGATTCATTACAAGTAGTATTTAAATTCGCATTATTAAAATTACTATTACTATTATTATTAATTGCTGATTTTGTTACTTTTCTTGAAAACTATTATTATTAATAAATATATATGAACACTGATGAAAGTAACAAAGGCCCATACGATAAAAAAAATGTATATTATCCAGTTTAAACGTTTAAAAACGTTCCTCCCTGACTTAACGTTTACCCTGCGTTTAAAAACGTTCCTTCTTAACTTGATGTTTACTCATGTTTAAAAACATTCCTCCCTAACTTAACATTTACCTTACGTTTAAAAACGTTCCCCCCTAACTTAACATTTACCTTACCTTTAAAAACGTTACTCCCTAACTTAACGTTTACCCTACCTCTAAAAACGTTCCTCCCTAACTTAACGTTTACCCTACCTTTAAAAACGTGTCTTCCTAATTTAACGTTTACCCTACCTTTAAAAACGTTCCTCCCTAACTTAACATTTACCCTACCTTTTAAAACGTTCCTCCCTAACTCAACGTTTACTCTACCTTTAAAAACGTTCCTCCCTATCTTAACGTTTACCCTACCTTTAAAAACGTTCCTCCCTAACTTAACGCTTTCCCTACCTTTAAAAATTCCTCCCTAACTTAACGTTTACCCTACCTTTAAAAACGTTCCTCCCTAACCTAACGTTTACCCTACCTTTAAAAACGTTCCTCCCTATCTTAACGTTTAACCTACCTTTAAAAACGTTCCTCCCTAATTTAACGTTTCACCTACCTTTAAAAACGTTCCTCCATAACTTAACGTTTAACCTACCTTTAAAAACGTTCCTCCCTAACTTAACGTTTAACCTACCTTTAAAAACGTTCCTCCCTAACTTAACGTTTAACCTACCTTTAAAAACGTTCCTCCCTAACTAAACGTTTTCCCTATCAACAAACTTCGCCGAAAACATTCCAGGAGATGCATTTTTATGTTTCCAAAAAAGTAATAAGCAACCACTACAACACGGATATGAACACTGATTTAAACAACAACAGGTATATTCCATCAACTAACGTACATTAAGTTTAAACGTTCCTCCCTGCCTACCTAAACGTTTAACCCTACCGACACACTTCCCCCGAAAACATTCCAGGAGATGCCGTGGCGGAAAGCAGGGGGGGGGGAGGAAAAAAAGAAGAAAGAAAGAGGGAAAGAAAGAAAGAGGAGAGAATCCATTATTCGACTCGGTGTCGAGTGGCCATGTGGCCCACTCGACTCGCAAGACACGTTCGAGAAACACGTGCCGCTTTTGTTTTCTAATTGTCGGATCGATAAATTTAATGGTCTAACGACCGAGTTTTACTTTGCAGACCTCCGGCGTCGGCCATCACACAGACAAACGAGAAGTGTTTAAGCGCTGAATGCCTCCAGCGTTTTCTATCGCTCGGACAAATTATGGAGACATACATTGATTGCCGAAGAAGGCATTCTCCATCGCGGAGACAAGCGTGTGAATTTTACGCTGCCACGCCTTTGGAGTTTGCTAACACACGGGAAAAGGGGTGACAAAATTATATTGGACGCCTTACGTATTTGCTAGTTTGTCAGAATACCAACAATCAAATAACTTCATTACACACCTCCGGTGTAACATAATCGATCACACACACACACACATGGACTAAACTGATATTACATATCTCTCGTGACATCTATCACACTAACACAAATGGCTGACTTGATATTACAAAACTACACCGTCTTCCTTCTTCTTCTTCTTCTTCGTTTAACGTGCTTTTTTTCCCATTTTTCATATGGGGTAAGCACGATGCTTTCTTTTGAAGGCCTTTGATTTGGCGTTGGGGTAGGCCGTAGCCTCGATCGGCTGCCCTGCCTGACATCGTTTAGACCCAGGTAGCACGTGTATATGTATCGTGCCAAATCCCCAGCTCCCTTTCTCCCAGCAGCGAGGAGATGTGAGCGGTTAGGCCGACAGCTCCAGACGTGTGAGGAAAACTACACCGTCTTCCACTGCACAAAAATAAACAATTAGCTTAAACTTGGCATTCCTCTGGAACCTCATTTCCTTTAATTCCATACACGAGCTGGTGTGCCTCGCTACACACATACAAACGAACACCTTTACAAGAAGACTTTTAGGAATTTTCCACTGTACACAAAACACTAGTAAATTTTACCAAACCATCATAATCACAATCAAACGGCTTATTCTTCCCATTCCTCTTATAGCATCCAGTTTTCTAAGACATCTGAAAAGTTTAGAAGTTGCACTGTTCCGTCTTCTTCCGTCACGTAGCATTTCATTATAGTCATTTTTACTGAAAGTGATCATAATATCCGTTCGAGGTCTAGAAGAAAACCGACAACTAAAAGTCTCATTTTTTCTCCCGGAGATTTTACTTGCGATTAAATACTCAATTTAACGAGAGATTTTTATGCTGGAAAAGATATATTTAAGTCTCAGTTAGGATCTGTTTCAGATCATTATAATGACTCATATAAATCTCCACATTATCCCATTACCTGACTTCGTCTGCACATGCAACTATGAACCGAGATAAAGAATTATTCATAATCATAACTTAAATATATAAAGATTTATACATGATTACCTTTCCTCCAAAGAGTTACTTGCAATCTGAAAAGTCCTTTTGACCCGAATAATCTCAATATTCCCAAGCTGGATCTCCTCTTCCAGTTCTTTCATATAACCACTCCTTCATTAATTCCAAGCCCGTTCAATTCATATAATCATTCCTTCATTAATTTCATCTCAGCTCAACGTACTCCAATACTTTTCATCTTTTTAATTTCTCACTTATTGGAAATCCTAACATCTGGATACAATCTCGAGTAAAACGATATTTATCTATTTATTCATTTTTCTTTCTCGGTCATCCTTTAAACCAGGACCTCATACCACGCTGTTAACCTTTTCCAATCGCCCGCTAACGAAGTCCAGGTCTCCAAATCGAGGAGGGAGGGTCCCGCCCGCCCTCCAAATGACAGTTCGTACTACGGGTCTCTTCAAATATTTGTTGAGAGTCTTGGTCCCTCCTCTCAGACCCTCGATGCGTTTGATCGCAATTCTCCCCTTTTAAATTGTTTATTTTCTTTCCAAATACCTCGCCCCTCACCGATCGCAGTACAAAGTCATTCCCTCTCATCTCTGCTGTTTGCCATCGTGCTCTACTGACCGGGAGTTGTGGACGTTTTCTCATTCATCTCTCAAATTCGTATGAAGAGTGCTGTCTCGTATTACCTAAGAGAAACGTAAACATCAGGTTATCTCGATGGTTAATGGACAAGGAGGCAATTATCGCTCGGGGAATAATCAATTATTTTTTTATATTTATAAATTACCTTCTTTATTGGTCCTTCAACTCCCCCAATTCTCTCCCATCAATGTTTTTTTATATGAATGATCTCTCTGGTCCCTAGCTTGCTTCGTTACACATTACACACACACACACACGCATATATATACATACATATATATCTATACATATATATATATATACATATATATATATATATATATATATATTTTTATCACATCACCGTGATTTATACACATACATTAAGCTACAATTGTTGTTCAATATCCTCTACCGAGGTTGAGCGAACTGAATATTAGACATTTGTAGCTTACTGTTTGTTTATATATACATACATATATATATATATATATATATATATATATATATATATATATATATATATATATATATATATATATATATTTATATATAAATATACAATATAATCAAACAACTCAACAACTCAGGTAATTTTGATATTAGCTCGTTTAGTACTCAAACCTATAACTCTCTCTCTCTAAATCTAAGACTCTCTCTCTCTCTCTCTCTCTCTCTCTCTCTCTCTCTCTCTCTCTCTCTCTCTCTCTCTCTCTCAACACACAATCGCCAATATACGTTTCGCCAAAAAATTTTCGGGACATCTGCTGAAAAGAAGAACTAACATGACGAAATATGAAGAAAATAAAAAAGAAAGAATGCAACATAAAAGAATTGCTCTCTCGGACTCTACAGAATACTTGAAGAGCTAATGCACCTTAGTGGAGGACTTCCGTCCGCATTATCATGTCTTGAATAGTTATTATTTACGAGTCAGAGATAATAGCAACGTCACGGGTGGGGAGAGAGAGAGAGAGAGAGAGAGAGAGAGAGAGAGCAATGTCACGGGTGGAAGGAGAGAAAAGAACCGAATAAGAACGAGAGAGAGAGAGAGAGAGAGAGAGAGAGAGAGAGAGAGAAGTCTGGGGTGGAAGGAGAAAAAGAACCGAGTAAGAGAGAGAGAGAGGCAATGTTACGGGTGGATGGAGAAAGAACCGAGTGAGAGAGAGAGAGAGAAAGAGAAAGAGAAAGAGGCAATGCCACGGGTGGACGGAAAGAGAGAGAGAGAGAGAGAGAGAGAGAGAGAGAGAGGGCGGGGGCGGCTAATGTGCGTAGAAAAAATGGCATTTGTTCATTATATATATATGCTCGTTTGCATATTCGTGTAGAGATCGACACTCAAAGACAGACAGACAGACAAAGACACACACACACATATATATGGGTGTGTGTGTTATTTGAATATATGTGTATATATTGGTATGTGTGAGAGAGTAACAGTGAGTGTGTATACATAAGTCTGTATAACTGTACATTATATATATACATTATATATATATATATATATATATATATATATATATATATATATATTATATATATATATATATATATATATATTTATTTATTTATTTATTTATTTATTTATTTACTACATACAGGTACATAGAAATCTGTAGATGTATGTGCATGTGAAAGAGTTTGCGAGTGTATACATGTGTCATTGTATAACTATACATGTATATGTATATGTACCTACATAATACCTATGTACCTACATACACAAAAAGACATGCATATACCAACAAGCGAAAAGAACAAGTAAACAAAAAATGGGTCAGGTCAGTTGAAACCGGGCGTCCGGAACTCATCTGGAAAAGCTAAGTTAGCCTGAGAGAGAGAGAGAGAGAGAGAGAGAGAGAGGTGTCTATGAAACGGACTCTGATGCCCCTGGGAAAAATTATTATTTTTATATTTGCCTTGTGTCAAAAGCGACTATTTCTTAATTTGAACAGAGGCGAATTCCTTTTTTAGCTAAATCATTAAACAAAGGTATGAAAGGGAAATGGGGCTGTGAGAGTTACTTGTTGTTGTTACTGTTGATTTAAGATTGTTATTTCATCCAAATGGGAGCAGGTCAATATACTGGCCACAAATCATTTCGACCGCTTCGCAAGTTAGGTTAGGTTAGGTTAGGTTAATTTTGGTTAGATTAGGGCTAATTCGTCTTACTAAAGGGCCTACTAAGGTCATCTAGATTAGGTTAGGGTAGAAATGTCTTACTAAAAGGTCTACAAGTCTGGAATACCGTAACAATCACTCGTCTTCGGACTGCCAAAATTAGGACACCCCTTTCCCTGCAACGGCCGAGTTTTGGTTAATTTTGGTTAGATTAGGGCTAATTTGACTTACTAAAGGGCCTACTAAGGTCATCTAGATTAGGTTAGGGGTCGAAATGTCTTACTGAAAGGCCTACAAGTCTGGAACACTGTAACAATCATTCATCTTCGGACTGACAAAATTAGGACACCTCTTTCCCTGCAACGGCCGAGTTTTGAATCCCAAGTTAATCCTTAACTCTCACCTCTCCTTTGTCCCGACTCCTTCGGGTCTGCGGAAGATTAGGAAGTTCGGACCTCCTTAATCGGACCTTGGAATAAAAACAAGTATCTCTCTACGTCATCCAGTATTTTGCCTTCACACTCCCTGCACTGCTTCTGACTATTGCCTGCAGCAGCAAACTTGATTAAGCCGAGATGGACTGATCTGACGTAATCTGCTTTTTCCTGCAGAAGTTCTGAACCTCTACCCTTGAGTAATGATGGATTTCTATTTAGAGCGAGGGAGGGCGTACAGACTGAATAGAAGAACCCTGAGAGCTTCTGCTCGATAATTACGATACTAAACTCCGGGCAACGAAGAGTTCTGTCGTAACTGCACTAATATAATAATAATAATAATAATAATAATAATAATAATAATAATAATAATAATTATATTATTATTATTATTATTATTATTATTATTAAGTATTATTTTTATATAATAATAATAATAATAATATTATTATTATTATTATTATTATTATATAATAATAATAATAATAATAATAATAATAATTATTATTATAATAATATAATAATAATAATTATTTTTTTATTATTATTATTATTATTATTATTATTATTATTATTATTATTATTCAGAAGATGAACACAATTCATATGGAACAAGCTCACAGGGGCCATTGACGCGAAATTCAAGCTTCCAAAGACTATAGTGTTCATTTGAAAGAATAACAGAGGCTAACAGGAAAAAAAAAAAAAAAAAAAAGAGATAAGTTATCACAAAGAAAAAATAAATAAATACATAAAAATGTAATAAATTATTAAAATACACGGAGAACTGTTTTATTGTGGTAAAGGGAGGAATATTTAGTAATGTACAACAGGTTCACCTCAGCTATGACCAGAAACCATATCAAAATACATGAGGTGGCTTATTAATCTTAAATAGAAATAAAAAACCAAATATTCCTGGAAGGTGCCGGAATAAGTATTTACCAGATCTTGATAAAAAAATTTACTGAATTAGATAAGAAACTTTGAATTACAGATAAAAAAAGGAATTAATCATTAATGTCGTAAGAAGTCGAAGTCTGATCTTTACCTGAAAGTAACTAGAAATAAAACTCCCCTGATTTTGCACCCCCACACAAAAAAAAAAATCTACTGAATAAAACGCCACTTTGTGAAATACAAAACTAAACGTGAGCGCTCACAAAACATTTTTTCCCCTAGAGAGTCTGTATTCCAACCAGAGATCTCTGGCGCGCATTATTCCCTCCCCAAAAAAAAATCTCGGCATCTTAATTAAAAGGATAAAGGAAATCTTCCTCGGTAACGTCGCGACACCTCTCTGTTCGTGATGTGGCGTCGCTGCTTCTAACGAGTTCATTAATTAAATTTTCTTCGGAGGCACGGCCTTTGCGCCGCGGGGCAATGAGCTTATTATAAAGGAACGGGCAAAAATGCGGTTTATAATGGATGTGTGGGATTCAGTTCTGCATGACGTAATGTCGGCTTAGCATAAACAGATTTCTGGTGTGCAGTGATATATATATATATATATATATATACACACACACACACACACATACACACACACACACACATATATATATATATATATATATATATATATATATATATATATATAAAATGGATATATAAATATAATATAAATGCACCTAAGTCCCCTGATCAATGCACAGCCGAAAATGTTCGTTTTTTGTTTGGGGCACATTTACCGTTCTCTGTAAGAAGAATCATGGGTGCACTTATGTGTCCCTAGCTCGAGCCATTAAAAAGAACATCTTTCGTTAGTAACCCAAAGCACATGTGTCTCATTACCGTCAGATAATTTCAAGTTTCCTGTTCCATCATCAAGAAAACCTATATACAACACCATCTGAGGGTCTAGGACGCGTGGCACTTTGCAAGGACCATCTGACAAAAAAAAAAAAAAATTAAAATTGCAGACCACTACCGAGGTCTCTAGCTCGGCACCTACCGGTTTACGTGAAAAATTGAACGCTGTTTTTAGTACTAAGCTCTCGGGGATTAACGTAAAAAACATAAGCAAAAGACGGTTAATATAAAAAACATAAGCAAAAAAACGATTAATATCATAAGCATAAATAAAAGGCGGTAATATCTCGGTCGGCGACTGATGGGAATCAGGCCGCGGTAGTAGCCTGCAATTCTACCGATAATAACTTTCACCTTTCATTTAATGTTAGAAGCCATTTTTACGTAGTGCCTTTCAGACTAATTACTAATCAAACTTGATCGAAGCAACGGATAAATGTCCAAATCCAAAATGTATGGTTAAGCCGCAATCTTTGTCATTCCGCTCTTTCACGCATTTTCTTCGAGCATGGGCTACATAAGGGCGCATTAGCCTAGTTGACTTTTCCATCAGCCTCAGTATTAAAACCTGGTGTACAAATGGCGTATTTTACGTAGTTAATGAGCTCAAGTGCTCGGGCTCAATTTCTATCCTAATGCGACGCTCAATGGGTCTGGCACTTCATAAAACTCAACTTTTCTTAAATCTAACTCGTGAGCGAGGTGGTAAGGGTTCAACCGGAGCTTCAGTCAAAAAGTCCAAACCAACAACTAAAAACATTCAGCAACAATCTCTGATGCACGTACCTTGAAAGGGGCGTCATCTGATCATCTGTACTTCACTAAATGGGGATACGTTTGTGACTCGTCAGTGGTTTGGCAAAACTGAGAACAGGTCCACCGCTAGGCCTATCGCGGGCAGTGTTAGCCCGTCATTTATCAAGCCAGTTTCCAAAGGCCGTACCGGCGAGACCCCTTAACACTGTTCCTGTCCCTTGTCACCTGAAAACACAGATAAATGCTAATTTTAAAGAGTTCAATATATGTGAAGTGACTAATTGTCTTATAAGGTGGAAATAAAAATATGACAACACAATGCTGCTACATAGCCAACCCCTCCACACCACACCACCAGCTCGCAATTTACATAAAACAGTGTCTCGTGTCACTGTATTACACCTATGCACTTTGTTTTTCTCAATCTTTATTGATGTAAGAGACCCTACGGCCCTCCTGTAAAAGGAGCAAACGGGGTTTCTTAATGGTCCGTTTGTTCTTTCACAGGTTTTACCATCTTATGGTAATCGCTTGCAATTGCCTATCCATACCGCATTCTTCAGGCCATCTCTCTGACACAGATCAACATCGATTACCAATTTACTTTTGATAAACAGTTAATCAATCATACACAAAAATATTTGCACGAACTAAAAGGTTTGAACTAATATAGCCCACGAAATGCTCACATCCTTTTCTGTCCTATACACTACACTGATATACCTAGGCTAAGTCAACAGAAGTCTTAATTGTTTACATGACAAGCGTACCATTTCATCAGTAACACACATTACTGCACATCATTTCAAAGTCAAGAGCTCTCTACCAGTGTTTGCTACTTAAGGTCCTACCGTGCACATTATGGCACTGAAGAAGTCTTGCCTAACTTTAGAGAAAAAAAAAATTGTTAAAAGTCGCTAACAAGCTCCACCAACGATTTAGTTTGTGATTCACTGCTAATCATATAATTTCTAAGCTGATTTTAATGTCAGCTGAGGATGAACACAGAAACTAAGGGGCAACAAACTTGAGACAACCATAGTACTGCCAGACTTTATCACTGGATAAGTCTAGCGGCAAGATGCAAGAGGGGAACAGAAAATGTGTTCATGGCACCCGATAAATGAGCATAGTTTCTACATTTTTCAGTACCTTGCCACCAGAATTTGTAAACAGAAATGGGCTTCCCTTTGATTCATAAATCCTCTAAATACAAGTATGAGTTGCCTATGCTTAGTAGATCTATCTTACCCCGTACCGTAATTTTTTTTTTGTGTGATTCTGCTGACAATCTCATTGGTTTTATATACGGGATTGATACAGGATTATAGTTACATCTGTGAAAAATTAGCTTCCTATAGAATAAATACATATACAACTGTGTATTTGCGGTGGTAAACGTTTTTCATTTAAAAACTCTGACACAGTAACATGCATCTTTACGCTATACCTGCAAATAATTAGTGTAGTAATAACAACAGCAATGCTGTACACATGCTCATATGCTTGTATATTCAACGGTACTACAAGCATGTAGGTCTAAGGCATAAGGTTTTTCAAACCCATACGCCGTCACATGGTATGAACCACTAAGTGATTACAGTCTGTTAGTCCGAAGTTCCATAGTCCGAAAAAGTCGTAGCATTTTTATGGGTGTTTACTGTACAATTTCCGCATTAACTACAGGGGTGGGGGCTGACAGTCCGTCGGACTATCGTGTTCTGACTTTCAATCGGACCTTCGGACTATCGGGGCCTGTTTTTCGGACTGGCATTTTCGGACTAGGTACCCATAAGGCTGGCGGTTAACATCGCATTATTCAATAGTGTTAAGACATATGTGTTTGATATCAATGGATATTTTACAATATTTTGAGAATAGGCAATACTAGTTTCATTTTATCCGCATATATTTACAATAAAAATGAGAAATACTAGTTGCATTTATCCCCATATTTTAACCATAAAATTTAATTGTAAAATAGATGGCGTAGCATTAATATATATGTATGGCTGGAAATCGGTTGATTGTATCAGAAAGAACAACAAACATTCTTCACTAGGCCTAATCTATGTTTTTGGGGGAACAGGGTGAGATATGTTACATGACAATTCTTGAATGACAAATAATAAAACAATAAATTTAATCAAGCAGTTATTCAAAACCAAGGGAAATAAAATAATAAGCTAAACGTGTGAATGGCTCTTATGCCATTCATCTGACCTGTTTGAAGGCGCCATTAACTTGAGTTTGATGGTCTGCCTCCTGTACCACAACTTGGTGCTATTATCTCCGTTAGGACACTAACGCTTTCACTCAATATTACATCACAAAGTAAACATATTCACGAGAGTACTAAAAAAAAAAAAAAAACGAAAGCGCTTGCACGCCGGACACATTGCACAACACGAAAAAGGTGCGGGTCGGGTGACGAGAAGTGTATTCCTCCACGAACTGAGCTTCAGCCGACTACCCATCCATTTGCAAAGAATGCTTCCATGGAACAGAATACCCACAATAACAACTGGAAAAACGGAAACATAATGAATGATAGGGCAAATAAAGACAGGCGCTTACCTATAAAATGTGTATTATTACATATAAAAAACAGCAATACTAGTCAAAAAACCACTAAATTTCTGTCAGCCGGCATTGTCACTACTAACCGGACACTTTTTCAAGATTTTCACAATAAATTAAGTACTTACGTCGACGTGCAAGGTACCATTCAAGGAGGGTCAATAATAAGTATAGATGGTACCTGTACACTAGACGCTTTATTGATACCAACTCGGTAATCTGTGAAAGGCGATAACTTGCAAAGCTAACAGCACGCACTACTTTTTGTGGCGGAGTTAATGAATTCCGTGAAAAGTCTCAGCTGAAATAATAAATCCTAATTACCACCGTAGAGTAAAAGGAAAGCACATCTTCAAGGCACACGTATGTATACCGATATGTATGCATTCGCCCAACAAATAGGAAAACATGTTAAAAGCGCTGCGTCGTTATCAACAAATGTATGTAATATCGCCTCTCTATGCTGTTCAATATTCCTTTGAAAAGAAGAGTGGAAAAACTATTGGCAAATGGAAAAGCGAACGCTGTTGTATCTCTTGTCGCAAAACGCTGTAAAGAACGAGGACTTTTTACTGCGATTGAAATACTATGCATCTCTTTTTTATTTCTCTGTGTAATATATACGCAGTATATATGTATATATATATATATATATATATATATATATAAAATTTATATATATAGCCTTTTGTTTGTGAACCTTTAGGATCTCAGCAAGCCTCTTAGGAATGAGGTTGCTAGCCCTATACACTCTTTAACCCTGGTTACGACCACGTAAGTCGTGTAATAACCAGGTGATAATTTAGTATTTAGGTCTGAACATCCTGGAACCACCCGCTTGGTAGGCAAGAATGCTTCCAGTAACACCACGTTATATATATATATATATATATATATATATATATATTATATATATATATATATATATATAATATATAACATACATATATATATGTGTGTGTGTGAAAGAGAGAGAGAGCTTAAAGGGTAGCTCGTTCGAGATGTGTCATAATCAAGAACAGAAGAATGATGTTTGAACCACACATTCCAGCAGTCACTGGTGGAGAGAGAGAGAAATACTTAAATTTCCCATTATTGGCTGTAGACTTCTCGAACACCCATTTTCCAAACCTTCAATTTCTTCCTCGTAGATATCTGAAAAGCGAAATAAAACAATATACACAGGTACATCTTACAAGATTTGCCTCAATTCCTATACTGCTCTTTTTCCGAGTTGAATGAGATGCCTTATTAAGATACCTTATTTGGTAACTTTGGGATTGCAAGGCAAAATAGTAACTTAATTTGTTTGGAATTACAAGGTCAAATAGTGACTTAATTTCCAGTCTTAAAAATTTATATTTTTCAAAAACAATGTTCACGCTGAACGGATATTGCCAACGATGTGCCTTGTGCGGCTCACTGTAACCTATACTAAAACTCCTTTGCAGTTTTTATCATCTTTTTATCCCTTCCTTTCAGTCTCTATCCACTTAGCCGTCCAATTCCTTTAACTTGACTTCCCTCCGTTGTTACCCGTCAATTAAAATCGTATCTCCGGTCACTCCTCCGAGAATCCAGGAATGGGACTCCTAAGTCATGATAATAATCTACTTTGTGACGATAACACAGCCAGTAATTACGTTGATTATCCTGCTTCTCGCTCCCGGAATTATATTAATTTGGGGGCAATGGCCCTTCCAGGAGACGAGAAGATTAATGCAGCAGTGGGAGATAGTCGGGGGAGGGGGGAGGAGGGAGAAGGAGGGGATGGGAAGGGAGGGACATCATTTGTTGTGGACGCACCAAATAGTTGATCTTACCTTGGAGTCATTGCTTACACAGCATAGGCATTAAATTAATTGTTTTTTAATAAGCTACAAATTTGAGAAGTTTCTGTCAGGGAGTATCGCCGCCAGTGCACCTCGCGTGGTACACTGTAGGCATTACAACCCACTTTTTACCCTTTACTTTGCCTCCATTCCCACTTCCTTTCTTCCATCTTGCTGTCCAACCTCTCTCACTATTACTTTTTTACTGGAACTGTGAGGTTTTCCCTTAGTTCCACCTTTAGATCCTTGTACTTCATCTCCCTTATTTTCTGGATCTCTTCCCCTTGCTGTTCAGCCACTCCAACTTCCCCTCTTCACTGCCTTAACATTGCCCCAGCGCTTTCATAAATCAATCAAATTCAACAAGCGGATTTGAGCAGATTTCCCAAAACCTCTTCATTTTCTTGATAATTTAACTCATCTCATTCCATTCCAGCACCATTCATCTGCCACAAACCTACAGTAAATGCCGTAAGGTAATGTCACCTTATCTCTTCCAGGATTACACGATTACGATGTACCTCAACCAGTACTGGAAGGACGAGAGACTGGCGTTCAGTTCCAGGGACGAGCTCTTAACGCTTCCAGGCGACTTCGCGGAGAAGATCTGGGTTCCAGATACTTTCTTTGCCAATGACAAAAGCAGGTAAGGCTGGAAAGAGCACGCGTCGCGGTTTATTCAAGCTGTAGTCGGAATTAAATGTGAAAATGCCTTCGTGGAAATTAAAGCCGTAAGCGCTGGAAGAAGAAAGTAGTGCGCATATCTCGATTCATTTTTTTTTAATTAATAATAAAATGTAGTTACGATGCAAATAAGTACAGATAATCGCAGCAACAAGGAGACGAGTAATGAAGGCAGATCACGCAGAGACTGTTAATATGTAGGTAGTAGGTAAAATTAATAACTTGCACTTTGTGAATCATCTTTCTTGCACTTAGCAGCAAATCTAGATGCGCATGGAAAGGTTGTTCCAAGCCTCATGTAGATGTCCATCTGAATATTAAATTGGTTATCACATGTGACTGTAGGATAACTGAGGGATAAAATCAATTAAAATATAGGGGGGGAAAGGTGTTTTTGCAATCTGCTTGTTAATTTGCATTTTTATTTTTATTAATTTCTTGTTATTCCTTTTTTCTAATGCGTTTTCTATTTTGTGGAAACTTGCTTCTCAAACCAATGGGGTTCTAAGTGTGCTATAAATGGAAATTTTAATAATAATAATAATAATAATAATAATAATAATAATAATAATAATAATAATAATAATAATCATAATAATAATAATAACAGCAAGAAAAGACCTTCTAGTATAGCTTTTTAAATTCATTAAAGCACTAAGGAATAGAGGAATAAAAGTAGATCATGCGAATATGATGTGGGATTGGCTACGTCACTCCTATAAAGTTAATCTGGAAAAAAATACATTTTGAAGCCATCCTCCAAAAAAAGGAAAAAGAGAGAGAGAGAGAGAGAGAGAGAGAGAGAGAGAGAGCTTCACTATCAACAGATAACCATGTACTACACTGAAGCAGTAGGCTGCAAGCCCGGTGTCATAACACAAGAACTACAAGAGAGAGAGAGAGAGAGAGAGAGAGAGAGAGAGAGAGAGAGAGAGAGAGATTCACTATCAATAGATAACCATGCACTACAATGAAGCAGTAGACTGAAAGCCCGATGTCATAACGAGAGAGAGAGAGAGAGAGAGAGAGAGAGAGAGAGAGAGAGAGCCTCATTCTCGCTGAAGCATTTACTTCCAATTCCAGACCCTCCCAGTGGTGTCTGACCCGAGTTTTTGTGACATGCGTCGCGCCAAGTCAATCGTCGATTTGCAAAATTCACAACATGCCTGATCGTCTTATTTCCATTTATATTGGAAGCTGAGAGGCACAGCTTGACAACCACCGTTACGGTGAAGGGTGCTGAACAATACCTGCTTTTGTTGAAAGCAGATTGGTGCCCTTACCTGTAATGGTTGGAAATAGACTATCATTGTACTCAGGTCATCAGGAATTCCAAAAGGTTAATGTTTTGTTTCTCCTAAGGTCATTTTTATTTTTTACGTACGACCTTGTTTTTTATAACTATCTATGTATTATGTTGCCAAGGCGATTTTCAGTTTGATAGTTTCTCCGTCGATACATCTTTACTCTTGATAAATTCATTCGGTGTTTGAGATCTTCCTTATCTATGTTACTTTTCTTCGTCATGAGAAACTGAGGTATTTAGAATTTAAACATATAACATGAAGCCTTTAACAGATTTTTACATGAAGTCTTTAACAGCTTTCTACACGAAATCTTTAACAGCTTTTTACATGAACAAAAAAAAAAAGTCATTTTGACCTTACGAAATTTGTGGGCCATTATATGCTTACTTACATGCGTCTTGTGTGTGTTCTTTTGCATTTTTTTCTTAATTTTGTGAACATTATTTCTTATGAATTACCATACTTGTATTGGCCATCAATTTTATGAAGATTTCACAGATGTTTTCAGAAGCACTCTCTCTCTCTCCTCTCTCTCTCTCTCTCTCTCTCTCTCTCACACACACACACACACACACATAGACAAGATTTTTAAAATCTTATGAAAATCTGTTTTTATGAATTGACAAAACTGTTTTGGTCATCAATTTTAATGAGGAATCCCAATTTTTTCTAGCTACTATTATCTCTCTCTCTCTCTCTCTGGCTCTCTTCTCTCTCTCTTATTCTTATGAAAATATACTCCTATGAATAAGCAAAACCATTGGCCATCAATTTTTTCGAGGATTTCCTGCTCTCTCTCTCTCTCTTTTATTCTTATGAAAATACACTCATAAATTAACAAAACTTGTTACCAATTTTTCGAGGATTTCATCCGTTTTTCAGAAGCATTCTCTCTCTCTCTCTTTATTCTTTTTATTCTTGAAAATACACTCATAAATTAACAAAAACTTGTTACCAATTTTTTGAGGATTTCATCCGTTTTTCAGAAGCATTCTCTCTCTCTCTCTCTCTCTCTCTCTCTCTCTCTCTATTCTTATAAAATATATTCTTGTACACTAACAAGATTGTATTAATCACCAATTTTTCGAGGATTTCATCTGTTCTTTTAGAACCATTATCTCTCTCTCTCTCTCTCTCTCTCTCACGAGGCTTTGCGGCATCTCGTCCTTTTTTCGGCCCGTGAAAGCCCCACCAAATTAGAGTGGATGCAAAAGGCGCCTTAGTCAACAGGATCAAGTCGCAAGGGGGAGATGCATTCAGCATCCGGCTCCCTTGTCAATCAATATCCTGCTGGGGGGAAAAAATAGAAAAAAAAAATATGCTTCCATCCATCCCCAGACGAATATGCAAGTCGGGGGAGGTCGGTTCAGGAAATCTTGGGCGGTATCCGGAACCGAATAATTATGAAGGCTGCGATGATGATGATGATGATGTTGGATGATGGTGATTAAGATGATGAAAATGATGGTAGGGAAAATTTTCCGGTTCATTGTTTTTTGTTTTAAGCCGGTGTTGATAAGGATGATTATGATGATGATGATGATGATGCTGGCTGATGGTGGTTAAGATGATGATGATGATGATAGTGGGGAAAATACTCAAATTCATTGTTTATCTTACGCCACTGAAGATGATGGAAATGATGATGATGATGGATGACGGTGATTAAGATGATGAAAATGATGGTAGGGAAAATTTTCCAGTTCATTGTTTTTTGTTTTAAGCCGGTGTTGATAATGGTGATAGTGATGATGATGATGATGATGGTTCTGGATGATGGTGGTTAATATAATGATGATAGTAGGGAAAATACTTAAGTTCATTGTTTATCTTAAGCCACTGAAGATGATGGTGATGATGACGATGATGATAATGATGTCGTTGCATGATGGTGCTTAGGATGATGATGATGATGATGGTAGGGAAAATCCTCCAGTTCATATTATTTTTATTTTATGCCAGCGATGACAATGACGCTGATAGTGATTATACGAGTTTTATGATGATGATGATGATGATGATGATGTTGAATGATGATGGTGATAATGGGAGGGAAAATCCTCTAGTTCATTGTTTGTTTTATTTTAAGTCAGTGATGATAATGAAAATGATGGTGATTATACAGCTATTATGATGATGATCATGATGGATGATGGTGGTGTTTAGGAATATAATGGTATGGAAAACGTTCTATTTCATTGTTTTTTTTATACCAGTGATGACAATGAAGATGATAGTGATTATCGAGCTGCGATGACGATGATGTTGTTGTTGGATGATGCTGGTTAAGATGATGATGATGATAGTGAAAATCCTCGAGCTGACATTTCATTTCATGCCAGTGATGGTACCGAAGACGATGGTGATGGTGACAAAGATGGTGTTGGATGATGCTGTCAAGGAAATTATTTAGATGCCTTCATACTTTTCAAAGTAATTATACATTTCTAATTATAATGAAAATAGTGATGAAGGAGGTGGCACTATGCTGATAATGATAGAAGAGATTATTCGGATACATTATACATTTTTTATTTCTCTTAGTCTTTCAGAATTATTCACTTATATTCCGATGACAAAACATGTCTGGATTTCCGTATTGGTTTTAGTGGAAGGCAAACAATTATCATCATTATTATACCGCAAACCTGTTATGTTATTATCATTATCATTATTATTCAATATTTTGCTCATATTTATGCCCATACCATCATCATCGTTACACATACATTGCAGTTGTATCTACACCCATACACACACACACACACACACACTTCATAAAAAACTTAGAAGTGCTGAGGAGGGTTAGGTAAAAAAAATAACACCCAAATGCCTTTTAAAACAACCAAGTGTTATCGAAACTTGTAACAAACCTTAGCAATGTGGTGCAAGCGTTAATCCGGCAGAACGAAGTCCCGCAGCCAACAGGGTAATAAGAGTATGCAATCAATCATTTCTCTGAAAATAAAGAATAGAAAGTTTGAATTTTTTTACTTGTAAGAAATGCTGAAGAAATTCCATTTTTTACAATTTTTTTTTTTAAAAGGTGAAAGAATTTTGCTTGTATCGCTTTTATATATCAAATTACCGTTCATCTAAAGCTTACCAACATTGCAAGTTATCAAGATGATGCAAGAATGTTACTTTCTTTGTTTTTGCGCAATCTATTTTATATATATATATATAAAAATGTTAGTCCAATTTTTTTTTATCATCTAAGGGTTTGCCTCACACCCTCTTCCTTTTTTTTTTTTTTAGTCTTTATTTTCCTGACATGAAATATGTAGAAGTCAAATATTCTTTTTAAGACTTTGGGTGTCATTTATAACAACATGTTTTCTTATATTTACTTCAGTTTTTCACCTTTTTGTTACTCTAGAGAATTCATGAAGTTTAACTGTTCATTTAATAACTGCTCTCATGATATCAGCCATGATTGTAAATATATCTTGAATTATTCATCCGTTGGAAAAGTATTTACAAAAACAAGTTCTCTTGCTCTCTCTCATCCTCCAGATGAACCATTGCATAATGGTCGAACAATTAAAACGTTCTCTCTTCTTCTCTCTCTCACGAACTCGATAATGAAAATCTGATTCATTATACTGCAGGACACAAAAACAATCTCTCTCTCTCTCTCTCTGTCTGTTTCGGGTCACAGACTAGACCCACCACCTCCAAACCCTTCCCCCCCACCGTGACCTATCTTGCCTAGCCTACCCCATCATCCCCCTGTCTCCCCCACACCTGTCTCTCCCCCTACCCCCCCCACCCCTCCCGTCTGACTCCCGTTCCTCATCCTCTCCTTCTCTGGTTGTCATAGAAACGTATCTCAGAGTCTTTACTCCTTGTGCAGCCATGAATTACTTGTTGCCTCTCAGACCCGTGGATTAACGGCGCTTCTTTTTTTTCTCACTCTCTCTTATTTTTGCTACGCCAAGTTGTCTGTCTTCTGCTTTATTTTAGAAATGAAGGTTTGACGGTTATATATATAGAATATATATATCCGTGTGCGTGTGCTGCGGAAGTTTCCTGCACATGGGCTTCATCAATGATTCATGTATGTGGCAGTGACCAGTTAGATATTTATCCTATGAAACAAACAAGTGTATGTATATATATATATATATATATATATATATATATATAAACTGAATGCTTTTCGAACGTTCCTTTCAATCAAACTTTGCACCTATTGACCTACGACGTGATTTACACCCCTGCAGTCCGTCGACTGTGATTGTTCGTACCCAGGATGGAAAGGGTTGACGCTGAGCACAACGATGCCATGAAATTAAAAAATCGTTTAATAAAACCCGGAGCTTGTCATCTCTTGTCATGAAGCAAATCTTGACTGATTCACTGATCCTAGCTCGAAGAAAAATGGTGAAAGAAAATGTGTGTGAGAAGAAAAATAATCCAAAGAAATCTTGAAATATCTTCCAGTAAAAACGAAAAGAAATTATAGTTTTTTTAGGGGATGAGCAATGTAAGATGTTCCCGTTTTGCTTTTCACCGTTTGAAGGGAAAAAATGTCACTGCCGTTTCCGACTTTTCACTGCTCGATGTTTTAAAGAGACAATCACCGTTCGGTATTTGAATGACGTATGAATTGATGAATTGAATATAGAATTTAAGTCAAAGACCAAGCACTGGGACCTATTAGGTCGTTCAGCGCTGAAACGGAAATTGACAGTAAAAGGCTTGAAAGGTGTATCAGGAGGGAAACTTCTCAGTTGCACTTGAATCAATTGTTAGAAAAGGGTGGAAAGTAAGATAGAAGAAAGAGTATATGAAAGGAGGAAAGGTAAAAGGAAAGAAAACGGGTTGCAGCTAGGGGCCGAAGGGACGCTGTAAAGAACCTTAAGTAATGCCTACAGTGCACCGCATGAGGTGCACTGACGGTGCTACCCCCCTACGGAATGTCTCTATCCGTTGTTCCCAAGTGTCAGGTTTCTGGTCGATGTTTGAAACATTACTCCGTCCGTTTCACAGTTCGTCGTTTGACAGTCACTGGTCGATGTTTGAATGACATATTTCTCTATTTGCTGTTTGCAACTGACGGGTTTCACTGTTCGTCATCTGATGGACAGTCACTTGTCGATGTTTGAAAGCATTTGCACTATATATTTTTGCGTGTTTCACTGTTCGTCGTTTGAGAGACAGTCACTGGTCGATGTCTGAAAGACATATTTCTTCGTCTGCTGCTAGAAAGTGACACGTTCCAGTGTTCGGCATCTGAGAGACAGTCACTGACTGGTCGATATTTGAAAGACATATTTCTCCATCTGCTGTTTGCAACTGGCAGGTTTCACTGTTCGTCGTTTGGGAGACAATTACAGTTCGATGTTTGAAAGCACTTTCACCATACTCTGTTTATAGGTTCCATTGTTCGTGATTTCAGAGACGTTACCGGTCTATGTTTGAAAGACATATTTCAGCATCTCCGCCGTTTGAAAAGCGACATTTTGCTCCTTTTGTTTTGAACTCCTATTTCACAGTTCGCCGTTTGAAAGGAAAACCTGAAACATGACTCATTACGCTAAAGAAAGAGAGTGAAAGGTAATTCATTTTCTAAAAAAAAAAAAAAAAAAAGAACAGCAATGCAATTCAAAACAAAAACAGAACGAAAAGAGAGAAATTTTATTTGCCGTTTCTCGAGTCAAGCGACGTTTATTGCAACATAAATGCCATCCACGGCAATTATTATTTTCATAGTATGAGGGCTTTTCAAAAGACTCTCTGTTGCTAAACGGAAGGTTAATGTTGTATTATTATCATTGCTGGCTGAACTGCAACCATATGGCAGTGGTGTGTGTGTGTGTGTGTGTGTGTAAGCGCGCGCGCCGTGTGGTGGGGGTATATATCTACTAAATTGAGGGTAGGTGGATCACATTGTGACTGTCCTGGAAACACGATTTCTGAGAAAAACCTTCGTTTGTTCGAGCAACTATATGTATTTGTACGTCTAATTTTTCACTATAGCACTTTTCATGAAAATGACTGTACTTCCTTTCTTCTGATATAACCCCCCACCCAAAAAGTGCAAATCCACTCTCAACCTCTCTTATCTTAATGTTGGCCATCATTATACTCTGTATCCCAAGAACTGATCTTTCAGCACATTTCGGGGTATAGTCGTAGTTCTGTGTATATCTGTTCGTTTAAAGTATTGTAATCTCTCTCTCTCTCTCTCTCTCTCTCTCTCTCTCTCTCTCTCTGGATATCTAATCTATGCAGTCCATAACCATATTCAATATTCATATACAATGGATATGAGGCGATTCATTCCGATCCATAAACCTTCTCCCTGAAAATATTTATGTAATAAAAAAATTTAATCACTTTCTCTGTCATTATAGATATAGATATTTAAGCTCCATCGGCATTCCTACCAAATGCAAGTATATTACCGCCTCTCATACCTAACCTCAATGCAACCCATAATTATAATTCAATGCCCACAAAAGCACCTCCTTCTCCTACCTCCATCCTTCCTGGCTTGCATTACGGAGCCTCCTCCTCCTCCTGCTGCCGTCTGTCTGTCTGTCTGTCTGTCTGTCTGTCTGTCTGGCAGTCCTCCTGAGGGAACCCTTCCTCTCCTACTCCTACGCCTCCTGGGGGAATCCTCAATCCCTCTAATCTCTGCTAAGTTAACGCCGTGTGTAAACTTTCCCCTTTCATCCGTTCCTGTCTAATGCTCCTTGCGTCTGTCGGAGGAAGTCCCAAGTTTGCAACGAAAGGGGCAAATGGTATTAATGTTAACAGGGTCAGTTCTGGCCCGGGTTGAGTGAGAGTAGGACACGTTGCTGAGCAGAGGAGGGAATGAACTGGGAAAGAGTAGTTGTTGCTGCTTTTGTTATTATTATTATTATTATATTATTATTATTATTATTATTATTATTATTATTATTATTATTTTTATCACCATCCCCTTTAAGTGAATAAGATGGAAATCAACACGGTATAATCACTAGAGAGTTCTGGGTTCGATCCCCACACGAGGCAGGAATTACTAATAATAATAATAGTAATAATAATAATAATATTGTTCATGTTGCTGTTATAATC
>NC_089793.1:7585323-7590323 GCF_040412425.1 Macrobrachium rosenbergii | reverse complement strand
GAGAAGAAGAGGACAAAAAAGAAAAAGAAGAAGAAAAAGAAGAGGTAAACAAGCAGGCAAACAACCGACTAATGAAACAAACAAAGCTCTTATTTTTCCAGCGATTCTCAGGTTGAACAATTGCAATGCAAACACACTCTTCCAGCTCTTTTCCAGGCCTTCATGCTTGCTGGAAGCATGCAACAGACCGTAGGAGCTTCTTGTGAAGGGTAATGAGTCACAATGAGGCCCTGCATGCTGGCAGAGGTTTGTCATGTGCTTTGTTTGTTCTTGGTCACGTGACGGATCTCCCCATTTTTTTAGGGATTTATGTTTATTTTCACAATACTTTATTATAGAAAAGATGCTCGCAATATCGTCTCATAATTGAATATCAGGAACGTACAAAAGACCTTAGGGGTCTTCAATTGAACCGAATTGAATATAGAATTTAAGCCAAAGGCCAAGCACTGGGACCTATGGGGTCATTCAGCGCTGAAAAGGAAATTGACAGTAAAAGGTTTGAACGGTGCAACTGGAGGAAAACCTCGCAGTTGCACTATGAATCAGTTGTTAGGAGAGGGTGGAAAGTAAGATGGAAGAGAGAATATGAAGGAGGTACAGTAAAAGGAGCGAAAGGGGTTGCAGTTAGGGGCCGAAGGCACGCTGCAAAGAATCTTAAGTAATGCCTTCAGTACACCGCATGAGGTGCACTGATGGCAGTAGGGGTCTTGTGCGTGGGGCAATGAGTCACGCTGAGACACTCGACCACATCAATTTTTAAGTCGCCACAGAAAATAATCAGTTTCCAAATACGATGGAATTTACAGTTTCCATAATTATTGCTTGTGTTGTTTTAGCCGTTGCAGATAATATAATTATTTTTGTTACGAATTGCTTATAAGTCTTTAATAGGAATAATGAGTAAACTAATATTAAAATTCTCATAATTATTGCTTGTGTTGTTATAGCTGTTGCATAGATTACTATTACTGTTTTGATTATGAAACGCTTATAACTCTTTAATAGGAATAATGAGTAAACTCTTATTACAATTTTCATAATGATTGTGTTGTTATAGCTGTTGCAGAGTTTATTATAATTATTCTTATTATGAAGCGTTTATAAACATTTTATAGGAACAATTATTACCCTTTGCCTTAAGTAATATACAGAGTGTACAGATGCACTACGCAGGCAATGGGTGCGTTCCCTTTAATCCTGCTATAAAATGTGATGAAAAAGGGGACAAAGTTCTTTTCATCCTCTTCAAAAGATGACACGACGGTGTCCTCCTTTGTAGTGGATGATGCATTTCGGTTTGCCTCTCTCTCTCTCTCTCTCTCTCTCTCTCTCTCTCTCTCTCTCTCTCTCTCTCTCTCTCCTCTCTCTTCCGTGTCTAGTAATGGTGACGTGAATACAGCTGTTCCCTGAGACAGAATATCTACGTCAAAACCTCGTCGCAGATTAACAGATATTACGACAGATGCAGAGCTAGGCGGATAGATTAATAAACACAGATCGATACATAGATAAATAAAAAATATTTTCTAATAGATAGGTGGATAGAATGTTGTTCCAAACTGTTTACAGATTTCCAAGGTGGAAAACTATTTTGAATAAACAATATATAGGGGAAACTTATATCTAGTCCATGACCAAATTAAATAATAAAAATAACAGGAAAAACTAGGAAGGTTTAGACTAAACAAAGAAGGGAAATGTATATTTTTTTCTAATTAATCTGCGACATTGCTTTCATTTCACTCGATATCATAACTTAAACGTCTGTTATCTTTCCTCTTATCTCTACAAAGATACAGTCTTATTTCACTCGATTTTCCAGTTAACTTCATGACGTCACTGTCTTATTTCATTAGACTTTTCAGTTAACTCCATGACGTCACAGTCTTATTTTAATCGACTTTCCAGTTAACTCCATAAAATGAGTCATGGCTTTCCAGTTAACTCCATGACGTCACAGTCTTATTTTAATCGACTTTCCAGTTAACTCCATAAAATGAGTCATGGCTTTCCAGTTAACTCCATGACGTCACAGTCTTATTTCACTCAACTCTGCTTTTGACTCCGTGACGTCACAGTCTTATTTCTCTCGACTTTCCAGTTAACTCCATGACTTAACAGTCTTATTTCACTCGACTCTGCTTTTGACTCTATGACGTCATAGTCTTATTTCACTCGACTTTCCAGTTAACTCCATGACTTCACAGTCTTATTTCAACTCACTTTCCAGTAACGTCCATGACGTCACAGTTTTATTTCATTCCACTTTCCAGTTAACTCCATGACACCTCAGTCTTATTTCACTCGACTTTATAGTTGGGTCATGACGTCACAGTCTTATTTCATTCTTCTTTGCAGATGACTCCATAACGTCATAGTCTTGTTTGTTCTCACTCAACTTTCCAGATAATTCCATGACGTCAGACTTATTTCATCCGGCTTTGCAGTTAACGCCATACTGTCTCAATCTTATTTAAATCTACTTTCCAGTTAACTCCACGAGGTCACAGTCTTATTTAATCCGGACCTTCCAGTTAACTCCATGACGTCAAAGGTTTATTTCAGTTGAATTTCCAGTTAACTCCATGACGGCACAGTCTTATGTCATCGACTTTCCAGTTAACTCCATGACGTCACAGTCTTATTTCAATTCACTTTCCAGTAACGTCCATGACGTCACAGTCTTATATGTCACTCGACTTTCCCGTTAACCATGACGTCACAGTCTTATGTCACTCGACTTTCCAGGTAACCGCATGATATCACAGTTTTATATCATCCGATTTTAATGTTAACTCCACAACATAAGTCTTATTCCATTTGACCTGACCGCCTTCCTTTCTTTCCAGTTACCTCCACGACGTCACAGAGAAGAATAAATTGGTTCGACTCCACGGCGACGGTTCCATCACCTACGGCATGAGGTTCACGACGACCTTGGCCTGCATGATGGACCTCCACTATTATCCTCTGGATAGTCAGAACTGCACTGTTGAAATTGAGAGTTGTGAGTAATGGACGACGATCTATATCTCTGATGGTTGTCTTTTTTATTTTCATTTTCTTTATATAATATATATATATATATATATATATATATATATATATATATATATATATATATATATATATATACATATAGATATATTAGAATATCTATCTATATATATATATATATATATATATATATATATATATATATATATATATATATATATAATCATTTATATATACATAATTTGGAATTAGAACCAAATTTAGACCAAAGCCCACCGCTGGGACCTATGAGGTCATTTTCTGCGCTGAAAGGAAAATTGAGAGTAAAGGAGGTTTGAAAGGTGTAACAGGAGGAAAACCCCGCAGTTGCACTGTGAAATAATTGTTAGGAGAAGGCGGAAAATAAGATGGAAGGAAAGAGAATATGAACAGAGGTACAGCGACAGGAATAAAAGAAGGGACGCCGCAAAGAACCTTGAGTAATGCCTACAGTGGGCCGCGTGAGGTGCACTGATGGCCCTACCCCCTTAGGATTTTTAAAAGAGTAGTTTTACCAGATCACTGAGTTATAAGAACTCTTCTATGGCTGGCTCGAAGGATTAGTTAGTAATTTAGGTGTAATATTTATTTGTAGTATGTTGGACATTACCTAAGTGGTTGCAGTATTTGTAAAAATTTAGAATTGTTTCTAAAGAAACATTTTTTTTCAGCTAAAATTTCTTTCACTGTGTGATTTTTAAAATACAGTATAAGTTCCTGGGGTTGATATTTGTGGCAGTCCGCTAAAATATGCCTTGTACATACTTGTGTTTGACATATCACAAATTAGTGGGGGACTACGGTACGCATTCTAAAAAAACTGCTAACCAACTGGTTTTGCTTAAGATGATTCACAGGTTTTGCCGTTATGCTGGAAGGTATTATTATTATTATTATTATTATTATTATTATTATTATTATTATTATTATTATTATTATCATTAGTAGTAGTAGTAGTTATTATTATTATTATTTATTATTATTATTATTATTATTAAGAGCTGAATCCCATAATGCAGTCATTTCATAGTCTTTACTGATGTGACCCGCGTATTCATAATAATAATACTTTTGCTGAAAATTCAGGACTGGTTGGCAAAAGGTTATTCTATTTTTCTCTGTTTTAATACGATCACGTAACAGATATAATGATGTTTGATATGAAAAAATTAGGTAACTTCCCACCGATGAGAACGTGCAGGTGCCACCATAACCTATATTCAGACCCCACTATAACTGATAACAGTAAGTTCTCAGAATTACATCATTCAGTCTAGTAGGAAGGCTACTTATTAACGGTGCATTTTGTAAGGCTTAAAATCAGAGCAATAAGGCCTATTATCGTGTAACACTTTCATATATCTACTGACCACATTCACCAGAACTATGTGTAAATGCATATAATAATGATTACTGCTGATGCGTTTTGTTATTATTTGCATTATTTCATATGAACTGAATTGAACTGAAGAGAGAATTTAGGCCAAAGGCCAAGCATTGGGACCTATGAGGTCATTCAGCGCTGAAACGGAAATTGAGAGTAGAGGTTTGCAAGGTGTAACAGGAGGAAAACCTCGCAGTTGCGATATGGATCAGAAAGAGAATGTGAGAGGAGGTACAGTAAAAGTAACGAAAGGGGTTGCAGCTAGGGGCCGAAGGCACGCTGTAAAGAACCTTAAGTAATGGCCCTACCCCCCTACGGGAATTATTTCATATGACCTGATCGATTCTACGTACAAACAGCTATTATTATAAAGCCTACGAGTCAGCCCCAACCCTGTACTGAGGAAATTTCGAAGCCGTCACGGAAATCAAGAGCATTAGCCAAAATCCATCGTCATAAAAACAAACGCGATTTTACGCCCAAGTTCGATCGTCAGCTTCGTGACAGGTAGCTGTCATTTCTAATTGCTCTTGGAAGGGATCAGAGGTACGACTTACGTTTCCCCCTCTCTCAGTCG
>NC_089793.1:7497823-7580323 GCF_040412425.1 Macrobrachium rosenbergii | reverse complement strand
GCACAGCCTTCGCAAACACTGACTTTTGTGCGTAACTGTAATAACCACAATGCCATCTTGACTCCTCAAATTCTTCGCACTTCTTGGATACACTTATTTATCTCTATAAAGCCTGAGATCCAAATGCAAGATTATGAAGTAATTTCGATGTCGGTAGCAGGAGTCGAACCAGCACCCGGTGTATCAGAGCGATGTATTTATTGTATTTATTGTTCGAATTCTGTTGAACTCATTCTCATATAATCAACAGTAGCAGGATATATATATATATATATATATATATATATATATATATATATATATATATATATATATGTTATGTGTTTTACCTGATTCATTTATCACATTACCACAGGTGAAAAATAAGTGTGTGGTCCTGACCGGTTTCGTTTATTTCCAAGCCATTGAAATAAAGTGTATATAATATGTATATAATATATATATATATATATATATATATATATATATATATATATATATATATATATAAATATGTGTATATGTATACATAATATATATTATGTATGTAATATTATATATATGTATATATATATATATATATATATATATATATATATATATATATATATATATATATATATATATATATGTATATATATAATCTTCGTCGTTGTTTCTGTCCCTACACAAAAGCACGCCTTATCGTTCAGTAAACGTACCACCAGTAAGCAGGAGAACGTTCATGACGCAACAACGAACGTAACGCGAAAACGCACGCAACGTCCGTGTCAATCGGTCGCGAGAGACTGACGCAACAAGAGGGAGGTACTGAATATTTGTATTGGTAAAATATCTTCAAAGAAAAGATGGGGGTGGTGGTGTTTGGGGGAAGGGAGAGGGGGAAGGGGTAGAGAGAGAGAAATGGGCGTGGGAGTCATATCGACGGAAAGACGATGCCCCTTCCCCACAAAAAAAAATTGCTATTCCTGAAGTCATGCACACCTAAAATGTGTGTGTGTGTATGTGTGCGTGGGTTGTATGTTCTGGTGAGTATTTGTGGCAACCCTTCAAACCTCTCTGACTTTATTGTGATTCTATTTGTGCGTGTTGTGACTCTCCAGGTCTATTTCTCCATCTGTGTGTGCGTACATACGTGTTTGTGTGTGTGTGTGTGTGGAAAGCTTCGAAATCTGTTTGTTCGTATGTGTTCTCTCTCTCTCTCTCTCTCTCTCTCTATATATATATATATATATATATATATATATATATATATATATATATATATATATATATATATGTATATATATATATACATTTATATGCATATATGTGAATTTATTATAACATATACATATATATCCTCTCTAAAACTGCTGTGCCCAAGTGTGTGTTTACGTATGAAAAAATCATCACACATACATACACAAACATCTCTCTCTCCCTCTCTCTCTCTCTCTCACTCTCTCTCCGCTCCGCCTTTTGGAAAAAGCCAAGAAATCGTGAAAAAGTCTGAGACGCGGTTTTCAGACGCCTTTCAGCAGCGACATACCTTCAACGCCCTGGAAAACCCTCGGCTTCAGAGGCTGCCTTCTGGCTGCCATCGCCCCTCCCCACCTCGTACCGTTCCCCTCGGGAGGACCTGGGTTTCCCTAGGGAGCCGCTGGGTTTCCCCTCGAGGAGCTGGCTTCCCCCTGGGGAGGCGCTGATACCCTCTGCTTCCTGGATGGCTGCGGGAAGTGAAGTGTGATGATAACTACAATGAAAGAAGAAGCTCTCTCTCTCTCTCTCTCTCTCTCTCTCTCTCTCTCTCTCTCTCTCTGGTCATGATTCTTGCGGATGATGGAGAGAGAGAAGTGATGATGGGAATAAAAGGGATAAAGAGGAAATACATGAAAATAACAAAGATTATTCTCAAGGACAATAAGTAATTTATTTAATTTTAGTGAGGGTTTTATATACTATATATAAATATATGTCTTTGCTCATGTTTATTTGTACAAATATTACCAACCAAATTCTTGTGAGCAAATTTTAGTAAACAAAGTAACAAACAATACACACACACACACACACACACACACACACACACACATATATAGAGTATATATATATATATATATATATATATATATATATATATATATATATATACATACATATATCACTTTTTTATTGGTTCAAGACAGCAAACCACAGCTCCTTCAGAAACCTTCGTTGTAATCCACCACTGTCCACAACTACCAGATGCCTAGATATACTATATATATCAACAGATTCACAATGGGCTTTGACGGGCGCCCATATATCATTTTTTTCTATTGGTTCAAATCAGAACCCTGACCTTTCAATTCTCGTTGTAATCCTACAGTAGTACCTTACCAGGATGTTTAGCACACGTAAGTCAATAGATTCACAATGGGCTTTGACAGCGTACAAACACATTCTGTTCGCTTATGAATCGAAGGCCTATATCATATATATGAATATACGTATAGATATCATATATATATACACATACACATACATATATATATATATATATATATATATATATATATATATATATATATATATATATATGCTAGACTACAATAGTTCATTTATCGTTCTAATGAAGTTAAGGGAGAAAAGGCTTATATATACATACAAGGGAAAAAAACAACCGAATAAAAAATTAAAGCAAATATAAAAATATAAAAAACAAAAAACATAAAACAAGTAACAAAATGAACAAAAGACAAGGGGAAAAAAGGACTGAATGAAGCAAAAAACAGAGCAAATATAAAAAAATAAAAAAAGACAAAGTGGAAAAAGGATTGAAAAAAATCAAAAAAATAAAATATAAAAAATACAAGGGGAAGAAGGACTGAAAAAAAAATAAAGCACATATAAAAATAAACAAAAACAAATAAAATTAAAAAAGACAAGGAGAAAAAGGACTGAACGAAAGCAAAAAAAAATAGAGCAAATATAGAAACAAATAAAATGAAAAGAGACAACAGACATGTTTTTTTGGCAAAACATTCTGATTGTCGTAATAACCTAAGCCAGCCGCATAGCCGGGCGTCAGCAAATCCGGGAAATTTTCTGCGGAGAGACTATCTCTGTCAGAGGAGGAAAACGATTTCTTCTTTTCTTCTCCTCCGTCGATTCTCTCAGATGGAGGAATTTTACTCCTTTTTTTCGTTTCTTTTTCCTCCTTGATTTGGATTTCTATTTTGATATTTCAAGGTCGATTTTTCCTAATGCGTTTCAGCCATTATATAAAACCTTTTAATTTATATTGGTTCTTTGTTCTGGTTTATTGGCTAAAACTAACGTTTATGCTAATGCAAAGGTCAATATTGCTGAAAATAGTCTTTAAATATATTTACGCTTTTTATGAAAATATGCGTCTGCTTCATATTTCAAAAGTTCCCTAGTTTTTTCTTTCATTAAGGTAATTAAGAAACACTTTTTCCCCACCTGTAATTATTCATTTCCACTATGCTTGTACTTCAAAGGGAGTTCTACCACAAAGGTCGTTGTTTTTGTCTTACTAATATCAGCTTTATCGTAATAATCCACTGTAATAATGCGCTGAGACAAACGACCGTGATGCCATTAGGTCTACAGTTCTACAACAAGGGTACAAATGTAGTTACGTTCTTGCTAGATTTACGCAGTTTATTAACAAATTTTCTCTCCCCCCCCAGAAATATTTCGCAATTTTTGGGGCGAAGGGGCCCGCAAAGCACAATGAAATAAACTATTGTAATACCATTAAGCCTACAGCTCTACAAGATATGGGTACAAATATAGTTACGTTCTTGCTAGATTTAAGCAGTTATTAACAATTTTTCTCTTCTCTAAATATTTGAGCCATTTTTTTAAAGGGAGGGCGCAAAGCACGAAATGGTCTTGTTTTCGTCATTCATGTGAAGAGATACATAATAATTATTACTGAATTTCTAAGCATTCCCTTAATATTTCTGGTCTTAACGTGTTGTTTTCATGTACAATTTATGCATCGTAACTTTGAATCCTGTAGCATATCTTTACTGTCCCCCACTCGTGTATTATAATATTTTACTTAGATTTTTATGTATTATTAAATTGTTAATTCATCTGTTTTTCTAATAACTAATCTCCGCTTTCTGTATTTCCTATTACCTTCTGTTACGTCTTTCGAATGAAAACCATATTCTTTGGAAGCTTGAATTTCAAGTCGATGGCTTTGTGGTCTTGATCCATATGAATAGGGTTCATCTTCTGAATAATAATAATAATAATAATAATAATAATAATAATAATAATAATCATCTAAGGAACTAAGAATCATGAAGCTTTAGGGGCACAATAATAATTCCTCCTATTACCAACAGATGGCTACACCGTCGCGGACGTAGTCATGTACTGGAAGGAGACGCCCGTGGTGGGCGTGGAAGAGGCCGAGCTGCCCCAGTTCACCATCATGGGGTACGAGGCCAAGGACAGAACGGAGGAACTGGCCACGGGCGTCTACAGGAGACTCTCCATCAGCTTCAACCTGCAGAGGAACATCGGCTACTTCGTGTTCCAGACTTACTTGCCCAGTATCCTCATCGTCATGTTGTCCTGGGTGTCCTTCTGGATCAACCACGAGGCCACTTCGGCCCGTGTGGCTTTGGGTGAGCAGGTTTCCAGTCGATTTTGTTATTGGTTTGATCTCGTTTGATTTGGTTTATGAAATTTAGGCTGTCAGCCCAAGCACTGGGGCACATGAATTGAATTGGTTTATGAAATTTAGGCTGTTACTCCAAGCACTGGGGCACATGAATTGAATTTATTTGGTTTATGAAATTCAAGCTGTCAGCCCAAGCACTGGGGCACATGATTTGAACTGATTTGGTTTATGAAATTTAGGCTGTCAGCCCAAGCACTGGGCACATGAATTGAATTGATTTGGTTTATGAAATTCAGGCTGTCAGCCCAAGCCCTGGGGCACTTGAATTGAAATGATCTGGACTATGAAATTCAGACTGTCATTCATCACCTCCATATTTCGCATTGTCACAATGCCCGGAAATACACACTTTGACCTCACGGGAATTTTGGCAATGCCAGAAAAACAAACCTTTCGTGAAAAGATAGTACCACACATTTGCAGTAAAGAAATAGAATTACAGCCCAAAATAAAATCATCTAAATCTTCGTACCCTCTCACTCACGCCCTTGCTAACGCCCTGGCGTCTCCCGCAGGCATTACGCAGTCCCATAATAAAACAGTCTATTCCATCATACCGAAACCATAACTTCCCACTGAAGCCCTTATTAAAAAAGAATTACGCCCCCGAAATCAAATCATCTAAACCTTCGCACCCTCTCACCACGCCCTTGCTAACTAACGCCCTGGCGCCTCCCGCAGGCATCACCACCGTGCTGACCATGACCACCATCAGCACGGGCGTGCGCTCCTCCCTGCCGAGGATCTCGTACGTCAAAGCCATCGACATCTACCTGGTGATGTGCTTCGTGTTCGTCTTCGCGGCGCTGCTGGAGTACGCCGCCGTCAACTACACCTACTGGGGTCAGAGGGCGAAGAAGAAGGCGAAGAAGATGAAGGAGAGCAACGGCCAGAACAAGCAGCCTCCGGCGGCCATCAAGGCGGACGGCTTCACCGCCCCCAGCGAGGAGATCATCGAGCTGCAGGACATCCGCATGTCCCCCATCCCCTCCATTAGGTGAGGAAGTCGGGGGGAGGGAGGGGGGACCGGTAGACAGTCGTTTTGCCTATTTATTTATTTATTTATTTATTTATTTATTTATTTATTTATTTATTTATTTATTTATTTAATTTATATATTTATTAATCTATTTGTTTATTTATTTATTATTCATTCATCTGAGGTTAAGGGACAGAACTGGAAACTTTTGAGGCAGGAAAAGCGAGAATAGGAGTCTAATTATTGATGCTACACCTTTCGATTAGGTGAGAAATTTGAGGGGCACAATAATGAAATCGTTTCATTTATTTATTCATTCATTCATCTGAGGTTAAGGGACAGAACTGGAAACTTTTGAGGCAGGAAAAGCGAGAATGGGAGTCTTATTATTGATGCCACACCTTTCGATTATGTGGGAAATTTTAGGGACACAATAAAAAATCGTTTCATTTATTTATTTATTTATTCATTCATTCATCTGAGGTTAAGGGAGAGAACTGGAAACTTCTGGGACAGGATAACTGAAAACAAGTGCCTAATTACCTGAAGTCACGCCTTTCGATAGGTGAGGAATTCAGGGACACAAATGGACAAGCATTTTATTTATTTATTTATTTATTTGTTTGTTTGTTTATTTACCTATTGTTTATTCATTTATTTATTTGGGGTTTGGGGAGAGAACTGGAAACTTCTGGGGCAGAATGACTTAGAATAAGTACCCAATTACCTGAAGCTATCTTTCGATTAGGTGAGGAATTCATTTATTCATTTATCTGAGATTGATGGGAAGTAAGACTGAGATTTTGGGAGGGAGAGAACTGAAATTTCTGGGGGGTTTGAGATTTGAAGGGTGAGAGAACTGGAAACTCCTGGGCAGGAAACATGAGAACAGAAACCTAAGCACCTGACGCCCATGCCTTTCGATTAGGTGAGAAATCGGAGGATCACAATCGAAATTTACCGATTTATTTTTGCCGAGGTGAGGTGGGACTGGGGAAATTGGATTTTATTTACCTACAGTTTTCTCATTTCATCTATTTTTTTTTCTGGTCAGAGGAAGACGGGGGACGGGGGAGGTGGAAGTTAACGGAATATCTAGTATAATAATTGTGTATAAGCAAGTATTAATAATTTCTTTTTCATCACTATGCTTTACAAAGGTTTAAATGCCCTGATGAGGGATCATTTGCTTCTAACTCATGATTACATTTCAGTAATGAGTTTTTGGGTTGAAAGGATATATTCTACAACATATCCTTTCAACCCATAACATCCCTGTATCAACATGAGCAATTCATTCAATTGGCAATGAGATAAATAACACGTCACGTCGATCTAACGACCCCACAAGACAACAGAAGACTATTCCAATCACAAAACTTTATAAAAAAAAATCATTAGAATGAAATTGCTTTATAAACACAAAGATAAGTGCAACTGAAGGCAGACTCTTTTTCCTCCCCGACAGACAACGCCACAACTCCAAGTTCTTCTCGAGCGAAGGATCTCTGCAGGACCTGAAGTTCCCTCCCTCATTTCGCATCAACCGCAACTACTCCTTCCCCACCCGGTCCAGTCTGCGCGCCCCCAAGGCCCCCAACAGGAAGAGGATGATCTCTACCCTGAAAAAGGGCGCCTCGGCCATCAAGGGGGCCATGCCTATCATTAAAGATGTTAACGTTATCGACAAGTATTCCAGAGTGATCTTTCCTCTCTCCTTCGTGTTCTTCAATACAGTTTACTGGTGCTTCTATCTACTCTAAAAGTCAGCTCTGTTTTCGTCATCTACCCACCCCCTCCTCCTCCAGCCATCCCTCCCTCCCTCCCTCCCCCCTGGTCCTCCCCCTACCCTCCCCCCAACACCAACCTCCTCTCTCTCAACTCACTGATTGGCAGTGGCTAAGAGAAGAAAATCATAAGAAAACGAAGACAATGTTGAAACGATTAGTTTTCGCTGAGAAGAAAGCTGCCTGTTGCTACATTTAGCCTATGGGCGTACTTTCCAGTAAGTAATACCTGTTAAAATGCCTAGATGATAACTGTACATACTGTTACAAAGGACAGAAAACTCTGGAGGGCTCCAAGTCCTTCTCTGCTAAGCATTTCCTCTGTTCTAAGGATCTCTGGACTTTCCAGATATATATATGTAGTGTATGTGTATATACATATTCCCAGATATACTTGCGTGTGTATATATGCAAATACATATGTATACGTATTGTTTAGAGTATTGTGATATACTCAGAGAAAAAGCGCTACTCATAAACTCTCAATTAGGAAAGGCATTTTACCATGAATTGTTTTAAAACAGGGATAATGCAGTGACGATGTATATAGTATAAATGTCAGGAATGAATGCGCCCCACCCCCCAGTTTCCCGCCCCCAACCCCCCCCAAAAAGTGATTTGTGTGCCCCATATGCTGTCATGAAGACAAGAGAAAATAAAAATACTCATCACTTCAGCCCGCTCCTCCGCTTCGGAAGGACACAGACTGGTAAGGAAGATCATTTGGATTCTAGGATCAAAACAGATATTTGTGCTTGTCTTTTTTTTTTTAAAGTTTGGTCAGTTTGGTGAAATATCTGCTAATAATAACCATGCACTAATAACCACGCGTCCTGTCTATCCCTTGTCCTATGCTTTGTTAGGAAAATAGATGTTTGTGCTTATTTTTTTTTTTTAAGTTTGGTCCGTAGGGTGACATATTTCCTGATAATGAACGTGTGTCTTGTCTTATGCCTTGTCCTTTCCTTTATATAGGCATTACGTTCTTTTGAAGCTTGTTGAGCAAATTCATGACCTTCACATAATAATAATAATAATAATAATGATAGTATTTTCTTACGTCAGTTTAAGTACTGTACTAGTTTCAGTTTTATTGTTGCTATCTCTGATTTCGTGGACACAGATCAACTTTACAATGTCACCATTCAGCTCAGAGTCAACCACAGAAAAATGGATCACCTATGATAATATAATCAACTCTCCTTTAAAAAGAAATATCCAAAACATTGATGTAAACATGAACATTTATATATATATATATATATATATATATATATATATATATATATATATATATGTATTATGTATATATATATGTAATAATATATAAATACAAACAGAGTCGTATATATGAAATACTTATACAAGAATCTCTGCTAGCTAAATTTCTGCCTTCTTATGATTTGTAATGAAGTAAGTATATCAGTCAACTTGACTCGTCTAGACTTCTTATACAGCCTCCCGTCTATGAGCCCCGCGAGGCAACCTTCCCTAACAAACATAAAACAGGCGTATTTACGTCTCTGTATTCATTCCAGATTCATCTACTCGTGGACTTCACACGTTCCCCAGGGCTGAAATTGTTGTCAGTGAACGCCTCGATTCCCAGATCCTAAAGAGAGAAGAAGCCTTCGACCAAGAAGCCGTTGTTGTTGTTCTTCTTCTTCTTCCCCAAAAATCATCTGACGATGATCTGGAGGACGGGGAGACGCCCCTCCCAAACCCACACTCCTCCTCCTCCTCCTCCTTCAACTCCTCCTCATCCTCCACCTCCCTCTCAGTCATGAGACAAGTAATCATGAGGCGGCCCATCTTCCCTCTGGATCTCTCTCTCTCTTTCTCTCTCTCTCTCTCTCTTTCCCTCACTCTCTTTCTCTCTCTTTTTCTCTCTTTCTCACCCGAGGGCCGAGTTTTAGGATATAATTTTTTATGCTGACGTATGATAGGAATGAATTTCAAGAATCGTCATAACAATAGGATGTAAAGAGATTTATACATTGAGAACTGTAGTGTGGATGAGATAAAATAAATACCTGCCCCTATCCCTAGGCAATACCTCTGTTTTAATGAGGGTTCTATACATTCAAAACTTATTATTACTGTTGACAGAAAATAAAATGAGATGCTGGGGATTCGAAGCAGTGGCGCGGAACTAGAGTCTGTTTCCTGGGATAACTTAGCTAGATTGACACAAAAAACAAATAATAAATTGATCAATGTTTCGAGGACTTCCTCAGAAATGTCTATACTATAAGTACTAATCATAAAATTGAGTTTATTATGATAAGAAGGCTTGACGTAGATATGTTTGTTTCATTTCTTTCAATATTCTGCGTTTCAGTTTACAGAGAAATCAGTTCTCTCTTAATTATCAAGAGAGGATAATGCAATGGTAAATGAGTCAGTTAATTAAATCAGCCTTTTATCAAGATATAAAACTGAAGTGACCAGCATAATATTCTCTTCCAGTCGTTTACATAATATTATATATTATAGGTACGTCTGAGCATTTCTTGAAAAAGGAGAAAATTTATATTTTATATATATGTGTATATATATATATATATATATATATATATATATATATATATTGTCTCTTATAAAGGAGAAAATTTTGAATATATCAAACAACTTCTTAACGCCTCTTATCATAATGCTCTCAATCCTTCAGTAGGAGCTCGGCTGACCCAAATTCTACCTTCTCACAATTGGCCACGAACGAAACATATCAGTAACTTCGGTTTATTCAACCATTTAATCCTCCCATCTAGCCTCCAGGCGTCAATGACCCTAGCCGTTGCGACGCCTCGAACGCGCCCCCCCCCGCCCTCGTTCGCCCTCAGGGGAAACAAATGACGGTCCCGCAGCCCCTGCATCATTTTCCACTCTCCATGTTTCTTAAGGTGTGTATCTTGAGAGACGGTGTATCATACAGGTGATTATAAACAAGAGTTCTTTACCTATTAGCTCTGTAGATGCTCGCTTCATAGATGTTTCTCATAATAATTATTATATGCAAGTATGTCAGGCAAACAACTCCGAAAGTATTAGCCTATGCTTAGGTACCCAAACGACTTTATCATTATTACAGTTTAGGTTATAAATACCATTTAAACATACGTAGTCACCATAGAAAAAAAAGAAAGAAAAGAGAGAAAGAAAAAAAAGCATAATGTTTCTTCAGTATAACTATGGACAACGCTTTTCACGTAGCTCTCACATCCCATAGCACCAGTATTACTCTTTCATGTTTACCGTAGTTCTATGGTTGACTTGGCTTGCCAACACTTGTGGATTTTTTCTGTCATTATCTTCTATTTTCTTTCACACTTTTTTTTTCTTTTGGTTTTTGTTCCTCGTGATCGACGTCGTCATTTCCACTAGAGGGATGGACAGACTGGGTCATTTCCAGTGATTAAAAGACCGGTCATTATTCTCTTCACGTTGGTTCTTTCATGTTCTTTCCATGCCTCGTTCGTTCTCGCTTCTGCATTTCGCATTTCGGTACACATTTAGGTCTTCCTCGTATCCATCTGCGTTTATGTATAATATATCTGTTATACTACTTAGTAAAATACCACAAACAGATGCTCAAAGACTATCAACAATATGGAGTCTAAATGTATGTCAAAAAAGTTCAGGAATCTAAGAACTGGATTATCATATCTCCGTAGGCCACGTTCAAGAGTCCTTTGGTTTCACCTTGTGTCGTTGTGTTAACCATTAACTTTATCAGAAGAGACCAGCTGACTTCAGGTATCCTTTCTGAAGGAGAAGAGAAAACCTAAAGAACGGCTCAGTTCGGAGTCTGCACTGACGAACAATTGAAACTAGCAAAATGAAGTTTCATGAATTTTTAAACACCTCTAGTAGCTGATACTTCAGTGCGTCCGATGCACGAAATATGTGAATTAATGCATCCACGAAGAAAAGACTTGGATGAAGACCTAGATCAGGTGGAAGTGTAAACAGGGAGTGTTTATGACAGAAGGGCCCAACGCCTTAAAGGGAAAATCTGGCATAAAAACTTTTATCGATGATGAAGAATTGATGCATTCATATTTCCAGTGTCTTAATCTCACAGAATAATGTTGTTGCCTTTTAACTCTACTCTTCTGTCACCTTAGTGCCCAAGAAACAAATTAACTTTCTATACCATAAAAGGGGTTATAGCTTCCATTTAGTAACCTGCCGTCACACAAAAACAGCCATTAGTCTCCGTACAATAACTTGCTGTCCAGCAAGAGGAACCCACATTCTCCTTTCAGTAAGCTGCTGTCAGACATAAGGTGCTGTCCAGAAAGAGGAACCCACATTCTCCCTTCAGTAAGCTGCTGTCAGACATAAGGTGCCCACAGACTACGTTCAGTGACCTGTGTCAAACCAGAGGAACCCAGTCTCCAATCAGTGAGACCTTTGGTCAGGCTAAAGTATTACAGCATCCATCCAGCAACCTCCTGTCAGACTCAAGTAATCTAACTTCCACTGAGTGACCCGCTGTCAGTCTAAAGTAACCCATCCTCCATTTAGTGATCCGCTGCCAGACCAAATGAACCCAGTCTCCATCACGTAATCTGCCGTCAGCCAAAAAGGAATCCACAGTCTCCATTCAGTGACCTATCGTCAGGTCAAAGGTACCCAGTTTCCAATCAATAATTTGCTGTCATACAAAAGGGAACCACGGCTTCCATTCAGTGACCAGCTGTCAGACTAAACGTACCCGTCTCCACTCAGTAATCTGCTGTCCTACAATAGGACTCCACGGTCAGAGCTTAGATCTCCAGAGGCCTTATTGCTTACCCTGTCATTAGCGCATAGAAGAATACCCATGACCCACTTTACATGTGCTGGGTAGAATAGTGTTAAGTCGAGGAGTATGACGAAATATCCCGGTGTTTAAGGGAAGGACTTGATCATTAAGTTTGATTATCTCTTCAAGGGCCAAATTTCATGCATCTGACAATCTTTTGACAATCAATTTCAAAGAGATTTTACCTGCTTAAAGAGAGTGCCATAGAAAAAGGCTCATGGCGTCTCGTTTTTATTGGCGACTAGTAATACTAAATGTCCTTTTTAGAAGCATATAAACAACAAAGCAAGCGAGTAACCTGTCACACGAGAAACAGGAGACTTCCTTCTTCTGTGTGTCCCGAATTTCATCAAGTTTCCAAATTCATCATTCGGTCTTATCTGTGGTATTTGACAAACCAAGCCAGGCTTATATTCTTCAAAAGTATAGTGTCATCATCACAACTATTATGGTGAGGCATTTGCCTGGATGGGTCACTAATACAACACTTCAGGAGGGTCGAGTGCGTTAATGTCAAAAAGTCGCAATGTCATCTCGTGTTTACTGTTATCTAGACGACTGTGTGCCGGACGAACACTTGTGGAACGAAATGACCAAAATGACGATAAACTGGACACGACTACTTTTGTATCTGGTACCTCTAATCTACATTGTGGATGTGCTTGTTGTGATTATGGTCCTAAAATCAAAACATGATTGGTTAGTTTTTGTTCGATGAAGAGGCACGGACGTCATGTTGTCTCTGAATATTCTCCCATTGCGGTTCACTGCCGATACTGTCTACGCGTTCGTGTATAAATGATAGGGATAAAATGCATAGTTCTGTTTGTGTGTGTGTCATACACACACAGATATATTATATATACTATATATATATATATATATATATATATGTTATCATATATCGGTGCATTTATATAATTATACAGGATCTGCGTTTCAAAATTCTAAACTTTCTCGTTTTTTTATCGTAAACAGTTGAACTAAGGACATGAAAAGATAGAAAACATATGCCAACATGCACATAACAACATTTTCCTTACTCAGAAATTCAATGAAATTCATCTTCCCACTCACCCCATTCACTTGCTGAGCTGGAAGAAATGCTCGTACAATCAGTGCCACAGTATCGTCTGAATCAACATGCCAACAGAATCTGGAGAAAAAAATGAAAATTCCTATGAACATATTGAAATATTGTCCGATCATTGTGAGAATTAAAATGTTTGTATACCTCTAATTCCAAATATCAATAAGTACTCTGCATCTTTCATGTCCATCATTTTTGCCTCTTGAGTGTTTTGACAATCATGCCTGGTTTATCACGGGAAAATGAGACTCAAACTAATAACACATTTACTAATGTTCCACTTTGTTACACAGCACATCCAAAGAATTTATTTATGTTAATAAACAAAAAAAAAGAGACTTTTTAATTGTATAAAAATTGCATACGCGCCTGTTCATACGAAACTGATTCAGAAACTATTTCCCTTTTTTTATCCCGTTCAGTTTGGAGTATGCTGAGACTTAAATCAAATAGCGTAGCCCTTTCAAGTGTCAATCTTTCAAGATGTTTTCTAAATATTTCTAGCTTTTCTACCTATCATGCGTGGGAAAGGGCACCAACCCACAATACTGCTATACAAGAGTAAGTTTTGAAGCCCGTTATCTAAGTAAGTCAGAGTCGTCTCGATCCAGGCTACAGGCATGTCTAAGAGAGGGCCTGAATAGCCCTTTTCCCGGCCTTGACTCTCCTTGTGGCTGGCAGCAGTGTCAGCAGTTTGAAGAGACTGACAGCAGTTTGAGGAGACTGACAGCAGTTTGAGGAGGCTGGCAGCAACTTGAGGAGGCTGACAGCAGCTTGAGGAGACTGACAGCAGCTTAAGGAGACTGACAGCAGCTTAAGGGGACTGACAGGCAGGGGAGGCTGACAGCGGCTTGAGGAGGCTGACGGCAACGAGAGGCTGACAGCAGCAGGGAGGCTGACCAGCAGCGAGGAGGGCTGACTGCAGCAGAGAGCTGACAGCAGCGTCGCAGTTGACTATGGCGCTGCTGTTTCTTGGGAAATTAGACCGAACCAGTCGTCATACAGTAGGAAAACTTGCAACGGCTCCTCTGAACAGGAGGGAGTATGTTTTGTGTGATGATTCACACGTAAATTCAATCTGTGGTCCCAAAGGCTGCCTTTCAAATAGTAAAATATCAGGAAAAGGAAAAACATTCAATCAAAAAATTATCGACAAACTTTAGAACCTCATGGCATTTATATTGTCGAGATTGATTTGGATTTTCCTTCACCTTATCAAAATAATAAAAGGAATTTATCACGAATGCTTTCAATCTGAAAAGGAATCATCTTACTTCTCTTCATATATCATTATTTATCCTATCCATCACGCACATAAACATTCACTTAGTAATGGTAACCAAAATGACATCCACAGTAAGGAAATTATTTCGGTGCTGAGAAATATTAACCTGGATTTTTTTTATGTTATGCTACCAATAGGAAACATGTACATTACGTGCCTCACATAATTATTTTGAAGCAGGTTTGAATCTGTCTGTCTGTAAGATTTTTGCAAGTTTCTTTAATCAGAATCGGGTACCACATCTAGGGTAAGATTTATGTAACTTGTGTTGTGATCAAGGTAAAGAACGCGTGTGTCTGATACAAAGAGAAAAACAAAAGACAGGAAAATAAGCACAATTTAGTGTAATAGAATGTTGCATAAGTACAGTAGCTGATGAAATACTCAAAGACTTAAAAAAGAAAGTTTCTTGCTAGTCGTCTCATCCCTTTAATTCTACATCATCAAGATCTTTTAGTTTCCCTTTCATCAATTCTTAGGATATTGTTGGTTAAAGACATATGACGCTGTGCAACTCAATATCCATAGTCCCGTTTTCTTTCTTGCAGTACTTCATTTGATCCAGCATCCATAATTCCGTTTTCTATCTCACGGCATCGCACCTAATCCTCTGTAGATCTGACACTTACCCTGTTAATTTGCACTGACGCTTTCTGAAGCCCAGCTGTGTCCCTTAAAAAATACGTCATAATGAATGTTATGTCATGTCTGACCGTGATAGATAAATAAAAACACTTCCATAATTATCTCTTCTATGAGAGCAGTGAGCACAGCATCTGACGCAGAATGTCTTTTAATCACTTTAGTTGGTTTTTCTTCCCAAAAAATAGTCGATCGGATACTATCTAACGCTTAATAACTATTGTTAATTTTTGGCACTCAGTTTCATCATATGCTGAAGACTATCCAGAAGAGAATAATGAACTCTTTATATATATAATGTATACATACATGTCTCATCATCTCTCACATACACTTTTGCTCAGTTACCATATCTGTTGGTTTGTCTGTACGCATTTAGTCCATTATTTCCAGTCCTGTATATGGCATCGGTTTTTTTTTCTATTGTATTAGTCGTCCGCCTGATTTTATCATAATGTAAATGAAGTAGGAGTTACAGTTGTATTCTCCGTTTTTTTTTAATGTAACTGTCAGTCACTTTCCATGAATGTGTTTTTTGAGGTTTTGTTTCATTTTGGGGAAGTACAATGACATGTCAGAGGGTCAATATAAACTTGTGATGTAAATAAAATGCCGAAAAGATAAGGACAATAAAACTTATAATTTTCTATTGTTATTTCGGGTTTCATTCAACCTCTCTCTCTCTCACTCTCTCTCTGATAGTTTTTGTCTTTTCAGGAAAATGTAATGACCGCTGGAGAAATATTTATTGTTAATATTGGATCTATTCTTGGCTTTTACAAGAAAATGTGAATTAATGAAACTGTAAAACCCGGCTATGAAAACTTTACAGCTAATTGTGATGATAGCTTCGTCATATGATGATGTAATTGCTTCTACTTAAGCTTATGGAATTTTGCTGCAATTTACAGCGAATCAAATAAATTTAACAGATTTGCCAGGAGAAATTAGGATAACTGTCAAAACCAACGAGTAAGGAGTAAACATGGCTCCCTGTGGTACTCTGGCTTAATTCGCTAGTATGATCCCTATCAGCCTAGGGAGTAGACTCTATTTATTGCAGGTCATCTGGCGTCGCAACTACCTGGGCCACTGAAACCGACAATCTAGATTGTGGGGGTGGAGAATCAGATGGCTTCTCCCCATTAGTATTTTGGTTTGATAAAATTATCTAAGGCACTTTATGTTAAACTCGAAATGTATTGTTTAAACTGTGTTTTTTGCGTAAGTGGAAGTTTTATAATACCGTGACTGCATGGTAACGATTTCAATTGCAAAATTTAAAGCATTCCGCACCAATTATGTTCTTTCAATGGTATCTAACGTTGTTCAAAAGTCTGTGTTTAAGCTTAACTACGCATCTGCTTCCAGTAAGCCAGTATGCTTACAGGAAATAGTTTGGTACGTCTTACAGCCCTTATATCCAACAAGTTGACAAAGAATAGTAGTCCAAACTTGTTCAAATGAATTTCAGTGCTGCCTTTAACTTCGTTAACCTTGACTTTTAAATAAACTTCAAATGTCAGTGTTGTAGGTTATGTGCTGATCTTTTTCAAGTCATTTTTTTAATGACCAGCAGCAGAATGTGGCTAAGATGGCGTTTCTAGGTCGATCTGACCTTTCATATCTGGCATTCCACAAGGTCTACCTATATGTTAAGCCTGACCAAGAGTTATTTCAGCATGCAGATGATGCACTTCTTATTATCTATCCGTTCTTCCAAATGTATAATGAAGTTACTGCAAGACTTCACGGAGCTCTAGATCAGATCAGTATGTGATACAACCAGTAGGGTGAGAAGATGAACACCAGAAAAGATAAGGCTATTGTTCCCACTATGATTCACTGAGCATAGGTACAAATGTACTTGGAGATCTTCTATATAAGTTGCGTGACTCCCGTTAAGAAAAAAAAAAAAAGTAAAATACATTATAGGATACATAAATTTCTTTTGCCAAGTGAACCAGTAACCTTTTCATGGAAGGCCGGCAGAACGGATAATTCATGTTCCAATCTAAAGCCACCACACTGCAGGGGTAATATAACCGTTGTTCAGAAAAAAAAATCATGAAGTAACGTAAGATGAAACAAATGCAACGATGTTGAAAGGAATTTAAGTGATTTTTACAATATGAACATTCATATTTTCCGTCGATATGGCTATAGCGCGTAAGCCCACATATCATAGGCCTACCCTATTTATTGAGGCAATTCTACAAATGCACACTTTCTGCCATATCATAGCATTTTGCCTTCACAGTTTACACAAAGTACCGAAACTTATTAGTAAAAATTAATTCAAGCAAGTCCGTCGTCACCTTGACTTCTAAGATCAGTACTTTCATCCACGATAAAAAAAAAAAAAGTGTAGGGCCTTAGCCTAAAGCTATCCAGTCCCTTTGCACCTATGACTCGAATATAAATCAACTGCGTGCAAGCGTGACAAGCCCCTCAACCATACGGTTTGAAATCGTAACTATATTTATAGATGTACATCAAATATACTGCAAGGTAAATTGCAAGGAGAAAAGCGCATTTATGATGAGCATAATTCTGCCCGTATGCAGTGAGCACCGTTTGGTATAGTACTAGTACTAGGGGTCCCTTTTCTCACGCTGAGGCAAGGTGATACCGCATTGTCCACCCTATTTAAAGTAATTTCCTTAACAATAAAATAAAATCCTTTACAACAGGAAAGAGATTTATACATCCATGCATTATTAGTTAATTAACGAGATTAAATACCGTGCACATGAAATGATCTCTTTGTTATTTATTTGCTTCTACAACTGCAGCTTCATCGAAATTGTCATTTGAGTGGCTCACAGGCGTCAAACAAAACCGCTTGTCTCCAACTTCAAATTTAGATCAGCAACTACCCACGTTGCCACCTCTCCTTATCAGCGTCGTAGGAACTTGCCCAGTTACCGTTGCATTAATCTGTAAAGAATTCCACAAGTATCATTCACTAAATACTAGTATCACCTTGTATTTGCTGGTATTAATTACTGTCACTTACTTTAGTACCGAACTACCAAACTTTATAACTTTTTATAAGAGAATTTTAGGTTTGGGTATAACGGGAATTCAACGTCGAACTGATTCTCTACAAAAGTTGAATCATCATGATAACAAATTATTACGTGAACCCGATTACATAAAAATGCGAGGATTCGTAACTTTCATGTACTGGTTAAAAAGACGTGTATTTTTTCACACGGGGCACAAATACTCATTACATCATATTATTGTGTTGCATGAGACAGCGGTTAAGTTTACTGATTACACTGCACAGTGGGAACACAGTGATCACGGTACACTTTTACATATTACTTGGCGCCCGCAATATTCCTTACAGCACGTCAGAATACGAATCACAATCACAATGAGTAACATTACCTATGAGTCTTTTCTTAAAAGACAACATCACGAACTATCATAAAATGACAAACAAGAAACTATTGTATCCTTTACGGTCTTTGAGTGCAGAATTGGCAGAATCGCTAAAATCTGGACATATAAATTGTACCTGGACCCAATATGACGCCACATGGAAATGATAGACCAAAAGACCGACCATCATGAACAATGAAAATTCAGCGCTGCTCTCGTCCGTAATGCTGGCCACTTACATGTACCTTCACCCACACCTCTTGTCTCCAGAATCGTCTCACTAGTCTCTACAATGACCAATAGACATGTCAAAACGTCGTGCGGCAAAAGAAACTGACAAGAATACATTGAAGTATCCAAAATAAATTTCTTGACAAATCTACGGATTTACACCACCGTATTTCAATACTTGTGTAAAGAATATTTCCAACTATTTGTTTTTGTGTCAAGTACATTTACCAGCGAATTCTGGTTTTTGTTTAATAAATATTTCCAGTTATTATTATTTTTTATGTAAAGAATATTTCCAGTGATTTCAATACTTGTGTAAAGAATATTTCCAGCGACTTCTGTTTTTGTGTCAAGAATATTTCCAGCGATTAATGTTTTTGTTTGAAGAATAGTTTCAGTGATTTCTGTTTTTTTTTTGTGAAAAAAATATTTCCAGTTATTTCTATTCTTTGTGTAAAGAATATTTCCAGCGATTAATGTTTTTGTTTGAAGAACAGTTTCAGTGATTTCTGTTTTTTTATGAAAAAATATTTCCAGTTATTTCTATTCTTTGTATAAAGAATATTTCCAGTGATTTGTTTTTTATGTAAAGAACATTTCCAGTGATTTGTTTTTTATGTAAAGAATGTTTCCAGAGATTTCTGTTTTTTCATGTAAAGAATATTTCCAGTGATTTGTATTTTATGTAAAGAATATTTCCAGTGATTTCTACTCTTTGTGCAAAGAATATTTCCAGCGATTCTTTTTATGTAAAGAATATTTCCAGTGATTTCTATTCTTTGTGTAAAGAATATTTCCAGTTATTTATGTTCTTTGTGTAAAGAGAATTTCCATTAATTTCTGCTTGCTCTGTAAGGAGTATTTCCACCGATTCTTGGTTTTGTGTTAAGATGGGAAGGAATTCCTTGAACCTTCTGTTATAGAAAGATCTGAATGTCAGGAGTGAATTAATAAAGAATAGATAAATTAACTTGTTTATCCAATGGAAAATTGAGGATCATTATTATTATTATTATTAATAAAAAATACTCATAGTAGCCTGAGTTTTAAAATGGAGAAGCAAACCCACAGTTATGTGTATGTACATATATTTAAAGATAAGACAGTACAGATAGCTTTCGGGAACTTGTTCGGTTCCTCTTTTCAATCTGACGCGTTGATGTAGCACTCCAACCAAGTAAACATAAAAGGACTCAAAACAAGCGAAGTTGTTTATACCCTCTGGAACCGGTCGTCAAACATAGATCAGGCAATGCCGTCGTTTTCTGATGAAAGTCCCGCCAGTCGCCTGGAACGTCTAATTGGTCCTTGCCCGATGCGGTCGTTTTGCTGGTCATCAACCGCATAGGAGGCGCCTGCAACATCGGTTACTGGAAGTAACCGAGTTACCTGAACGGGAGAAAGAGAGGCAACCGCAGCGTCAGATGTGGCCAGCGAGACAACACTTTCATAATGGTCTTTAATATACTTCTTGGAAATAAGATTGTTGGTGAATTTATCCTCCTGTGTAAAAAATTTACACAAGAGGATAAATTCACCAACGATCTTATTTCCAGGAAGTTTTATGAATAAAGACCATTATGATAGTGTTGCCTCGTTAGCCACATCTGATGCTGCGGTCGCCTCTCTTTCTCCCGTTCAGGTAACTCATTTCCAGTAACCAATGCTTTAAAGCGCCTCCTATGCGGTTGATGACCAACAAAACGACCGCATCGGGCAAGGACCAATTAGACGTTCCAGGCGACTAATTTCATCAGAAAACGACGGCATTGCCTGATGCTTATGTAAGAAACGAATGAATTCTGGCTGAAATCTAGAATGGAATTATTGAAAATGCCAAGAAAACATCGAAAAAATATGTTTGTCATGCACAGATCAAAGTAGGCTAACACGTAGGCTTACGACACTTGCAGAACATCCAATAGCAGGTAAAATTTTACAAGTTGCCAATAAATATTAGTTTGCGAGAATTATGTATTTAAGAGTATTTTTTTTTATTTTTTAATGCAGATTCGAAAGATATAATAAAAAATCGAGTAAGGCTGTTCGGACCGGAAACGAACATTATCAGCTTTATTTTTTCAGTTACAAAATTGATGAAATGAGATACAAAGTACACAGGTCATTACAACAAATGGGTTACAGAATTCTGACGGACTGTTTGCTTGTTTTGTTGCGTCACGTTCCAAAGGCGTTGCGACTTCCTTTGGCCCAGTCGATGAGGTTGGCTGGAGGATGGGTGTATGGGAGGGGGGGGGACCTCCCGTTAGCTGGATGCTGCTGGGGGGTTACAGCAGCCAACACCTATCCCGCAGTTAATCACGCCGAATGGGCTAAGAAGAACGCAACTCCTTCGGAGCATTTGATGCAGATGAGTCACGTTCCAAAGACGTTGCGATTTCCATGGCCCAGTCGATGAGGTTGGCTGCAGGATGGGTGTATGGGAGGTGGGGACCTCCCCGTAGCTGGATGCTGCTGGGGAAATTGCAAGCAGCCAACACCATCCTGCAGTCAACCCTGCCGAATGGGCCAAGAAGAACGCAACTCCTTCGGAGCATTTGATGCAGATGAGTCACGTTCCAAAGACGTTGCGATTTCCATGGCCCAGTCGATGAGGTTGGCTGCAGGATGGGTGTATGGGAGGTGGGGGGACCTCCCATTAGCTGGATGCTGCTGGGGGGGTACAGCAGCCAACACCCATCCTGCAGTCAACCCCGCCGAATGGGCCAAGAAGATCGCAACTCCTCCGGAACATTTGATGCAGATGAGTCACGTTCCAAAGACGTTGCGATTTCCATGGCCAGTCGATGAGGTTGGCTGGAGGATGGTAATGGGGTGGGGGACCTCCCATTAGCTGGATGCTGCTGAAATTACAGCAGCCAACACCCATCCTGCAGTCAACCCCGCCGAATGGGCCAAGAAGATCGCAACTCCTCCAGAACACGGCGAATCTGCATCAACTCTTCACCAGTCAGACTTCTGTAAGTTTCGTCTTCTTCGTGCCATTATTGCATTTCGTCAATTTTTCACTCGATGATATCTTCGAGTCCATTCTCATAATTTCAAGAACGTCTCCTAATAAATCGGCAACTTTTTGAGCTGAACGGTCCCTTTCTCCAAGAAGCTTAGACATTTTATTCAAAACGCTTTCCAGAGCCTTGTGCATTTCTGTGCTACTTGCTGTGCATGCACGCAGCAATGTGAAAAGCTGGTTGATATCGTCGTCTGAATTCACGTGGCTAGTACCCCAGGCCATTTTTAATCCAAATCGATGTTTCTTACCAAACTTGTCCGCAAGGCCAAAGTCCACGATTGTCGGCCGATTTGTCTCTTCATCAATAACGACATTTCTGCCGTGCAGGTCGTTATGGGCTATACCCCGACGATGCATGTTTGCGACAATCTCTGCAATCTTCTTTACCATTAATATTACCTCTATGGGTTTTCGGTCCGTTCGAAAACCCCATTCGAGAAATGTCACTGTACCAGCATCGTTCATGATAATGCTATAGGGTGGTACAGCGGACACTGCGTAAACCTTTGGCACTCCCTCTATGCCCCTTAGCGCCCACATATAAGATACTTCTATCAGCATATCACGGAGAGCTGGTCTAAATAATACGTTGAGATTTACGAAGGGCACCTTAATTATGAGAGGCTTCTCTACATCGTCAAAATGGTAGCGATAGCACGTACTAAAAGCGCCTCTGCCAACTACGTTGAACGACGGGAGAGGAACATCTTCCAAGGTGACTACTGGAATATTCAAGCGCCTTAATACGTTGAAGAGTTTCCTTTCATCATGACGGAGTCTCTTGATCCCCTGGAATTTCTCTTCACACTCCCTCAGAGTTTTTGGTAGCTCCAAACTCGTTGGTTTAACTATTTTCCGAATCATCTTTTTCCTTCTGCTATCTATCCATTCTTGAAGTTCATATCCGATTAGTCTGAATAAATTTCGACGGTTATCTTGTACGGCTTTAGACATGCCCTCAAAATCCTTAGTAAATTCCAGGGCTTCTAAAGCAGTTTCTTCTCCTATCTCTTCCTGTCCATGTCTCTCTTCCAAGTCACTGTGCCCCTCTTCTGAAGTCATCTCATTCTCTTTACAGTCTCTTAATATTCTATCCAGGTGCTGACTGCTGGCATCGTGGATTTCTGTTGGAGCGAAATTCTCTTGCGTTTCTTGACCAGTTGAGGAACAAGTGTGCTGACCAGATTTCCTCTGTGTTTCCTCTTCCTCTGCTAGTTTTTGTGTCAGTTTGGTACTTCCGGTCGACCCTCTTGGCTCTAGGCTGGTATTATTCATCTGTGCAAGGCGCGTTAAAACATCAATTTGATCTTTTTGTAGTCTGTACAGATGTATCAGGCAGTCATTCTTTTCTCTTTCCCTCTGAAGGGCTCTTTGAAGCTTCTCACAGTCATCTACCTTCTTTGGCTGCTCAGGCAACTGTGTGCTGAGCTTCCCTACGGAGAGCCTCAAATTTTCTATTTCCGCTAACAATTCTTTGTTCTCTCTCTTTATTTTCGCGTTCGTTCCCACCAAGTCCTTATTTTTTATTCTTAACATTTCTACTTCTTCATTTTTATCCCTTAGCCATTCCTTCGCTTGATGATACTCTGTACGTTGTCTGGTCAGGGCTTCCTCGAGTTCTCCTTTTTCTTGCCTCAGTTCATAAACTTCTTGCTGGAATTTACTTTGCTGGGACATTTTCTCTAGCTGCAGTTGACGGACGAGCTCCTCCCGCCGGAGTTTTTCTTGGTCGACTTCCTGTTTCAGAGACTGGACCTGGAGGTCCCTCTGACGGACATCCTGGTTTAGGCGTTGGGTGACGGCTATCAAGTGATCAACAACGTCAGTCGAACGCTCTGAATGTTGCCAAGTCGTCGTCTGCAATCCTCCTGCTCTCGCTTTCTCCACCCTCGCCAGTTCCTCTTCAAGAAACGATATCCTTTTCCTGGCGTCTGATAAATCCCTCCATTCACAATGGGGGACTGGAGCGAGTCTTTCTTCGTTCTTCGTAGTAAAAGTTGATGACGTCGAGCGCAAAATTCTGTTTTCCTCTAGATGACAAACCTTTTCCTCCAAATGTCCTCTTTCTTCAGTTTCCTGTGTCAGTCTTTCCTCCTGTCCTTTTGTTCTCCCTCGCTGATTAGTTTCCTCTTGAATGGTCCAGTTTCGATTAGAATTATAACTCACGAGATTTTCCTGGGCGTTCGAAAGATATTCTGAAAGCAAGCCCAGGCTAGTGAGCACAAATGTAATTTCCGAGGGAAGAATTATATAACAAATATTAACTCCAATTCGGAGACAATTGAACACAGCGTTTATGCAGTTAAACATGATGATGCTTTCTTGTAAAGTAACGCTCCCTTTCTTTGGCTTAGATCCAGAATATGCCACATAATCTCCAAGTCAAGAAATCGACTCCAAAGGTTTCAGAGAGCTCGTCAGGTCTCCACAGGACGTCTATGATCTCCGTATGTTGTAACAGCAGTGATGAATCACTTCCTGAAGACTTCGAGCAGCTTCAGGGGACTCGCAAAAAGACTCCAAAGGTTCAGAGTTCGTCAGGACTCCTTTGCAGAGTCAGTATTATTCATGATTCCTGGTCATGTCGGCAATGCGACAAGTCGCGTTGTATATGTATGTACACATACATATACTGTACTACATACATGGAAGGATCTTAAAACGTCAAGAAACTCCTCTCTCTCTTTGGCCTGGTATTGTAAAGACAGAAATTGCTATCTTTTAGAAGCTTGTATATATATATATATATATATATATATATATATATATATATATATATATATATATATATATATATATATATATATATATATATACATATATATATATATATATATATATATATATATATATATATATATATATATATAAATTAGATATATATATATTCTTCTTCTTTTAACGTGCTTTTATTCCCATTTTTTGTATGGGGTAAGCACGATGCCTTCTTTTGAAGGACTTTTTGATTTGGCTTTGTAGACCTGTGGTCTCGATCGGCTGCCCTGCCTGACCATCGCTTTAGACCCCGGTACGTATGTTTCATGTATCATACCCGACCCAACGCCCTTTCTTCCCAGCAGCGAGAAGTTATTGCGCGGGTATGGCGAGAGTTCGAGACGTGTGAGATGTTTGTTATGTTTTTAGAAAGGTGTTGTAGTGGCTTTGTTTTGTGTGTGTTTTTAGTCTGTAACATCCATTTGCTTTTTAAGCAAACCTATCCGTTGATTACATATATAATCCCGGGATGTCTACACAGATAGCAAAGTGTCTGTCTCTTTGATCAGTCGGCTGCGGGTTTGAACCCGCGCCACAGACCTCTACGAAGTCCGAAGCTGCTGCTGTAACCGACTGAGCCATCGAGGCTCGATAAATTAGATATATATATATATATATATATATATATATATATATATATATATAGAGAGAGAGAGAGAGAGAGAGAGAGAGAGAGAGAGAGAGAGAGAGGCTGAATGAAACCCAAATAACAATAGAAAATTATAAGTTTCAGCGTAAAAGTTAAAATAAATGGCTAAAAAGACTGGATTACTGCTTCTCACGAACACACACACACACAAAATACAAAATATGAAATGGTTCAAGTAAGAGTTTAACCACTATCAACAGTTGGACAAACAGAAATAAAACCCAAACAGAAGCCAAACAGAAAGAAAACCAAATAATAGCCAACTAATCTGAAGCTCTCCCATGGCAGAAATGGGCTAAGCACTGGGAAGCTGTTTGTTTTTTGTAGCATTCTGAGTTTTATAGAGCATATTGAAAGTTGGAAGCTGATGCATATAGATGCTATAATTTTGTTGACATTACGGACTCTCTTTACACACACACACACACACACACACACACACACACATATATATATATATATATATATACATATATATATATATATATATATATATATTATATATATATATATTTATATATATATAACACACATATATATATAAAATACGTATATGTATGTCTCTCTCTCTCTCTCTCTCTCTCTCTCTCTCTCTCTCTATATATATATATATATATATATATATATATATATATATATATATATATATATATATATAAATCGACACCTATTCTTAAGATTATTTCGATCAAAATTTCTGTAGTTTACATAGCCAGTTTAATGATGCTTCTGTACAATATTACTGGTTAACTAATAATAATAATAATAATAATAATAATAATAATAATAATAATAATAATAATAATAAAATAATTATAATAATAATAATAATAATATTACGGCATCATAAAGCCAATGCAGAAAGATATCGATATCCACAACGGCTACTGGTCAAGAGTTATGGGCTTTTGAAAAAAACATTGCTTGTAGACCTATGATATCTGGAAAAGACGCTGCGACACGTGAGTTAAAACATGGGAGTGTAAAAGAGGTCTGGTGTGGACTTCTAGATGTATTATACATCCCAATTCTACCTCTTATTAAATGGTATATATACACCTGCTCAAACCTAAAACTTTTGTTATTGCAAAGTCTAACGCATCCAGTCATTGGATATTAGTAAACATCGTTGCAGCTGAATTTTCAGTTAATATTTCCATGGTAAATATGACTAAAAAATCACCTGTATAAATGCTACTGGATTGGAATATAAAATTTAGGCCAGAGGCCAATTGCTGGGAGTTTGAGGTCATTCATGCTGAAAATAATGTCGAAACATTGTTAGAAGGTGAAGAGTAAGATGGAAGAAAGAGAATATGAACGGAGGTAGAGTAAAAGGAATGAAAACGGTTCCAGCTAGGGGCCGAAGGGAAGCTGCGAAGAATCTTAAGTAATGCCTACAGCGCACCGCATGAGGTGCACTGACGGCACTACACCCTGCTGGGGTAAGAATGTTATTGGGCAAAAAGTGGTGCTTCATAAATCACAAATGTATTATCGACAGTAATACGAATACATTACAAATAACAGCAGTCCATATCATTAAAATTAAAAAAATACTGATGAAAATAAATGTATATACCGGATATAATTACAGAATGATTACATGGTGTTACAGGAAGGACGAGATAATTCAAGGATTAGTATTGTGTATATCTATGCTATTCAATCACATTTTACAGGTAATGTATATGAAAGCGTTCTGAAAATATATTATTTGTAATGTCAAAAGGTGCAGTTTTATTCCCAATGCCTATAACTTACATGGCCAAGGCCATATTAAGTTCTTATCTGTGCCTTTACCCAGTTGTTTATTTTCAAAAGCGTTGTGTAATGCCTACAATATTTCTCATTAGGTTAAGAAATCCTTGACACTAAGATAGTTCACAAACTGTATCTCCCTTGGTAACACCTCGAGTACTTTTTCTCACAGATTCGTTCTCACTTTTACAATCCACCACGGTCCTTAAAAGCCTCGTCCTTTTCCATCAACGAACATCGTCTGACTACCTCATTCAGGCTCCCGTCGGAGGAAGCACCGGTCATGGGTTCGCCAGCTCCCCTTCTCCTGCTACTCTCCCTCGCCCTAGTGGCGAATGTAGCGCCCAGTATAGCTTACAACTTGAGACCGACCATAGGTAAGAGACCGACCCATAGGTAAGACGGACCTTGTTTCAGTTAGAAAGGAACAATGGAAATCCTTCAGAACCAAGCCACGGTTCGAATTCTGGCCGGTGCAGTGGCACTTAATTATAATTTCTCCTTGGGAGAGAGATATTCCCAAGGTATTATGAGTTCTATACAAAACGATATATGTAGCTTAATATTTCTGAATGAAAAAAAAAAGTCACCCTGGTATAAGTCAGAACTATATATATATATATATATATATATATATGTATATGGAGAGTTTCCACTTTAGTATGTTTAGGTCACTAGATGTATTCTTCAAGTCTACTTCAATTGTAATCTACAATTTGTTTTTCACACTAAAATTTATAATGTCATTTGTGTTTTTCCTCACTGAAATTCATAATTTCATAGGCATCATGACGCAGGAGCCTCCGGATGATATATTAGACCTTCTGGAAGATAAGAATTACACTTCCTACATAGCTGCTTCTTACGTGAAGTACATAGAAGGCTCGGGCGCGAGAGCGGTTCCAATTTTGTAAGTTAATGAGCTCGAATTCAATGGTTATTGTGGAAGACTTCGTAAAATTAATTTTCTTTTTCCCTTAACACTAAATGGACACGTGCTGCAGCGTTAAAGTCTTTTGTAAATTAAAGTTTTGTAATGATCTACACAATATGTTTGTAAATACGGCAGCATGAGGGAGTTTTGAAGATCTGAAATTAACACCAGATGTCTTCAAAGGTGTGTTATGCACCCCTTTAACTTAGAGGAATCTTAATTTTATTAAAAAAAAATATGTATACACACCTATAAGTGGACCGCGTATTTAAATCAAGTTCCATACATGTCAGGAAATAACCTATACATCTATGAGTTTGTTCTTGTGCAAGGTCCTCTTCACGAAAATTCGAGAACAAAATACTTTCACATATTTAATGCTGTCGTAAATTCCGCTCTTTCCAGCATCAATCAAGATGACAGTTACTACGAGAACATAGCGTCCTCGGTGAATGGGTAAGGAACATAAAAAAAAATCACTGTTTTTGATTACTGAATGGAGTGTAAATATCAGGCTATTTCAGTACTACAGTATATAAAATTTTAGCATAGCTTTCCTGGGCAAAAATACATTAAAAATTTCTAATATATAGAATCTCAGTGACAATTTGTAATTCACAGATGAATACTGACCGCATATCAGTCCTTGCTATAAACAAATTAAAAGGTTAAGAAAGTCATGTTATGCGAGGGGTTAGAATAGCCTTACATAATATGCATGCATATACACAAACCGACATAAACACACATACTGAGAATGTCAAAAAATGCGATATAAAATATTAAATACGGGATTTCTTTAAATGACCTGGCGTGTACATATCAACATACGTCCTTCTGAAGTCAAACAGGTTCATTAAAATTATGTAACACAACCATGAGCCTGCGTTATTTTAATTTCATTCTACGACAGGAATTTTTTTTCCAAGTTTGGCACAAAGATACTGTCAGAAAACGTGGCCGCTTATCACAGCCTGCTGCTGCTGCCTTTGCAAAGTTGGTTTTAGAAAACGGGTTTTCGGGGAACCTTTTATACGTCTAGGTGAATATTTCTTGAATTCTTATTTATCTCGGGCTATCTTATATCAACAGAATACTGTTTCCTGGAGGAGTTGTGTCAATAACGAACAGCAGTGCATATGGGGCCGCTGCGGAGAAATTATATGAGCACGTAAGTTGACAGAAATGATACTCAATCAAAAAAATTATTTTTACTGTTACATTATTAGTCTTAAGACTTAAATTCCCAAAACCAATCGTGCGCGGTATTTTTTGTCTATACAAAAGGCAATATAAATATGTTACCTAACATTCTTAAAATTGAAAATTTATTAAGATAAAATCAATTTTTAGCGTTCCTTGCTTACAGCCGTGTAAGAAGTCTAGTTTCACGTACCTTACACAATTAAATAAACACCTCTCTGCACTGTGGACCTACATACTTGCCTAAAACAATAGTTACCACTGGAAATATCACAACTTCCAAGGCATCTTTACAGTTATTAGATGAATTTTCTCTTAATTTTGGGACCAGCACCTAAAAATTTCATTGTAACCTATTCACTGTTTGACAGGTTATCAAAGCAAACATGGAGGGCACATACTTGCCTCTCTGGGGAACATGCCTGGGCTTCGAAATAATAACATACCTGGGAGCTGATTACCAAAACTGGCTGCAAAGATGCCACGCTAGAAACAAGGTTGACCAACTCACACTGCAACCAGGTAAAAATTTTTCCACGAATATTGTTACACTAGCATTAAACTATTATTAGCATTTAAAGGCAACACTTCCTATGTACTGTAAGTGTTAACAAATTGGTTTTCAATATGCATCTTATCAGCATTCTCAGTTTAACCACATTCTAACCTTTCACAGGATTTATGGAATCTCGAATTTTCCAACAAATGCCCGGCTACGTCATCGACTACGTGAGTCTCCTCAAAACTACGGTGAATTTCCACGATTGGTGCATAACGCCAGCGGTGAGTAGTGACATCTGGTTAAGAATTAAACCCTTTTCCTGTCATCTGATGCCACTGAAACTGATTGGTAATTTTGACTTCCTGCCTGATATTCAAATCATGTTGGTGAATCTAAAGTCTTTCATTCTATTTATATATATATATATATATATATATATATATATATATATATATATATATATATTTAAACCTTTTTCATGTCATCTGATGCAACTGAAACTGATTGGTAATTTTGATTTCCTGCTTGATATTCAAATCGTTTTGGTGAATCCAAAGATTCTTTCATTCTATTTTATATATATATATATATATATATATATATATATATATATATATAATGTTACAGGCTAGTAACAAACACGGCAAAACAGTGACTCACCTACATTGTTTCGCCGTGTTCAATACTGGCTCCTGGGGGATCAAATGTCCCAAATGCATTGAAATTTCAGGCAGTTCGTGAAATGCCTGGTTTCATTATCTGCCTGTAACATATAATATATATATATATATATATATATATATATATATATATATATATATATATATATATATATATATATATAGATATTTATATATTATATATAAAGTCCACTGCTACACTGGCTGCAACTCACCAAAGACTTCTTTTAATTACCAGGCACCTAATTCATTGCTCAAATCAACAAAGACACAATAATTGATCGTTTCATGAAACGGACCTAAACTGCTATCCTTCAAATAGTATCGATTTCGGACCACTTTAGTAGGATAAAGCTGGTGGCTAATGGAACATCATATATATATATATATATATATATATATATATATATATATATATATATATATATATATATATATATATATATATATATATACGTGTGTATATATATATATATGATATAGATATATAAGTATATATATTTATAAATATTATATATATATATATATATATATATATATATATATATATATATATATATATATATATATATATATAAACGAGTGTAAGTGCGTTATTTTGCCAAAGATAATCAACAACTCTCTGCTTTCCCTCATCAGAACTTCACAGCATCGGGGCTTTCAAAGGGCTTCAAGGTCCTGGCCACCAGCTACGACCACGACGACCTCGAGTACGTGGCCCTTTTCGAACATAACCACCTACCAATCTTCGGGTCGCAGTTTCACCCCGAGAAGAACCCTTACGAATGGGCGTCTGACGAAGCGCACTCTGCTATCCCTCACGATCCCTTCTCCGTGGGAGTCGCCCACTACTTCTCCAATTTCTTCGTCAATCAAGGTAGGGCGCGACTGTGCACGGTTCTCCTTTCTGAGACGTTATAGATACTGGTTCATCAGAAGTGTAGGTAAAACAGTGGAATTAAACGTGACTGCTGCATCTGTTGCATTTAGTGTGTATAAAGTGTTTTCAGTATTTTTTCTCTACTGCATTCCACCACTAACTACCCGATATATATATATATATATATATATATATATATATATATATATATATATGCGTGTATAAAATGTGTGCGCATGCGTGCATCTGCAATATATCTTTACTTCCAGCTCGTTATAACGAACAAGGCTTCGCGACGATGGAAGAAGAGCAGGCGGCTTTGATCTTCAACTACGACACCATTTTCACCGGAGCACTGGGCGCTGGTTACACCGAATGTTATTTGTTCCGTTAAAAAGTTCGAGGTGTTCCGGAAACGTGGGCCTACAAATAACTGCGAGTAAACAAAGTCCTGTGGTAGTACTAATGTTAACCATGCAAGATGCTAATATATAACTGTGGATGCAATTATCCACTGCTGATACTTTCACTTAAGTACTTGAATAGCTATAGTACTAATCTTAACCATCCAGCCAATAGTCTTGTAATTGTGGATGAAGGTATTGTTATGGCAGTAATCTAAACAACCAAGTTTAAATCTCGTTATTCGTAAATACTGCATAAGCACTTATCCAAGCCACCCTAGTGCTGATATTGATTTTTTTCAGTATTTTGTTTTAGTACTAATATGAATCATCTTTGGAGCAGATCTGTATTATTCAGGTATATACAATAACTGCTGTAATTAAACACTCCACGTACTTGTATGTTTTTTATTTGTGTGTGTGCATGTGCTATGGCACATGTACATGCAAAAAACACCAACGCGGTAATTCCCAATTACAAAAACCAGACCTAACTGGTGACTTAGGTATTTCAACAAAGGTTCTGTAGATTGTCATAATTATTATTAAACATAGTTATAATAACCTTAATCTCTTTTATTTACCTTTTTCAGTCGTCTCTTTTTGCGGTTTAGCTGCATTTAGGAAGTACTTTCCTATGACAAGCCTATTCCTAAACTTCGACAAAGAAAATGGGTCTCATGTCAAGCTACAGTGGCAATGAGTAATTAAAGACACGCCACACTACTCTGTCAGGATAAGTTGTTGTTTTAGTTTTAGCTGGCCTTATGCCAGAACGGACTCTTGCTCTTGGGCAGCCCGTAAGCAATTAAGCTGCAATCATCAGTCACTGAAACACACAATCCGGAGCTTTTTAATAAAACGATAACGTTACGACGGTGCTACTTTGGCTTGTTATCTACGCGTCACTTACTCCGGGGTGCTAGTACTAAACACCGTACGGTAAATGCAGTGACGCACGAAGATTTCGTTTATTAATACAATTTGTCGACCACACAATATAGAAATGGGTGTATATAATACTTTGATCTCCAAGGGGCTAGTACAAAACGGTGTCACAAGGAGCTTCCCCCATGTTTAGTACTGGCACCTTGGAGTAGGTGAGCGCAGACAACAAGCCACGGTAGCACCCGTTACAATTCCGCCAGGAACGTGTATATAGTCAAGACGATTCAAAGCCTGGATTAAAGGGGGTGAGGGTTTGAAAGTCAAACACCTGTGCTGGAAAATATGAAAAAAAGCGTGTGTAAAAAGCACACACTTTTAGAAGTCATCAGGTCACTATGAGGCCCAAACGGGTCACTACGTGCTGATGCTACCGTAACCTAACGCAACCTAAACGCAGGATCCACTAAGTCTTAGTGGTCCTGCCTATACGTAAGCACCCTTCCCTAATCATGACTTCGCCCCAGATCTGGAACACTCTCCTGGTGAAATCACCTAAGTGTATTTTTACGTCAGTTAAGTGACACATTTACTTTCAAATTCCTGCCATCTAACCACAGAAGAGAACAGCAGCGAAAAAAAACTAAATACTACATGTTTGCCATCTTGCCGCCAAAATCAGCATCCATGTTTGGGCGGGAAGAATCTCCTGAACAAATTTCCCTAACCAGCAATAATTCAATTCAGATCGGTAACAGAGATATGATTAACTAGTGCGTTTATAGTTATTGTGAAGAATACTCTTGGCACAAATTCCTTTAATTACTTTGTTGCAAAAGAAGTAATCCGTTTTAGCATAGCCTAGTCCTATACCTACGTGACAAAACAGACTGAAAGTAAGTGAGGTGGGGCCATAAACTGGAAGCCATTTTCAGTTAAATTATCTTTTATTCTTAATATTAGTGAACTATATCGATCATTTCCAATAGTTTGGAAACTAGTAAAAGAATACTTCTTCGCCGACCTGTGCCTAAGTTGATGATATTCAAAAACAGACTACCTACAGTACTGTATGGTAATTACTGATAACCAGAGGGCATATTGTATTTTAAGTTTATGAGCCATTGACAGCAGTCCAAATTTAAAGATATCATATTAAAGGATTCTGCTCAAAGCTGGCGGCTATTACAAGAGACTGGAGTCTGTCTCGAAATCTGATTCTTAATTTTAATGCACTGCCCTATGCCATTTTGAGTTCCAACTGACCATTTCCAAAACTTGTCACTATATTATCGCCGAGCCAGAGAGCCACAGCTGTAAGTATAGCTTAGTTTTACCAGACCACTGAGCTGATTAACAGCTCTCCTAGGGCTGCCACAGCTGTAAACTGGTAATGTCTCCTATCGAAAATTACTCCAAAATTTCTTTAACAACGAGAGATACCAGCCATACAGTATGTTAGACCGTACCTTAAAGTGCAAAGGCTGTCGATTAGATCGCTGACGAGTGACATGTCAGCTCATCGAAAGCCATAGGCAGACTGCCACGAGTTTCGTGATTCTGCCGAAAGGGGGCAGCGCTTTACCGAGAATGGCGCTCATTTCAAAAAATGAGATATCTGGGCAAAATTTCCACTGCAATTTACATTTCGGACAAGTGTTGATATGCTTTCTTTATCTAAAATGAAAAACAATGTAATCCTCGACTACCTTACATAAAACTGAACTAAAAACAATAATGTTGAGACGAAAAGGTTTAAAAGAAAATGTGAATAGGACTAACAGGGGGTATCACATGAACCCGTAAGTTGGCCGTTACCAGTTTTGTATTTGTAACTTCTAGAATCATAGACGAATTTAAAGAGAATAACTACGATAAGATATGAAATTCATGCAAGTAAGACGTGAGTCGGAGATGCATAAATAAGATAACGCTGGAGTCGTAACGAGGTGAGGATCTTAACGATACACTTTTATAACGGAGTCCGAATCCCACATTACACTTTGCTAGAGCAATAATAATAATAATAATAATAATAATAATAATAATAATAATAATAATAATAATAATAATAAATGAATGTGATTTCCATAATTTTTTCAAATCAGGAAAGTATACACAACTCCAAATGGTGAAAATAAACCATTCTTACTCTTTAATCTATGTAAATGCAGTATGTATGTGTTCTATGTGTTTATTAAACTCTTTTTTTTTATATTTTATCGGTCCTATCATTTATTACAAAACTAGAAGGGACAAGAGACGATATTTTTTCAATCTTTTTTTTATAATCGGTTCCTTATTTTCCCATTAGTCTCCCTGATGTATAATGATTTTGTCAAAGAATAAATTTTCCTATCACTGGCCTCGTTATTCGCTAGGGGAAAAAAATGGCATGTAATAGCTGGTAGCAATAACAGTTACTAATAGCCACTAATCATAATCATTACCGGTTTATTTCAAGATACCGTTGTACCCAGTAGAAAAAACTAATGCCCATATATATATATATATATATATATATATATATATATATATATATATATATGTAATATTTGTGTGTGTGTGTGTGTGTGTGTGTGTGTGGGTGTGTGTGTGTAGACTCAGATAACGCAAAAAGAGAGAGAGAGCGTTAACGAATACTGATGGTGACACGTCGAGACCCTCACAAGTGCTCCAGTGTAAGTGCGTAATTATAGCTTTTATCGTTCTTATCGTGGTAAGTCGAAAACACCATGCAGTAACCTCGATAAGTTCAATAAATCTTAAAAGCCTCGTTTCTCCTTTTTCATATTTTATTCTGAAATCCATTTTTAAATATTTTTTTCTCGTGTCTTTTTAATGTCAACGTTCCTTTCTATCACTTTTATAATCGGACTTTGTAGGCGTTGCGGGCTTCTCCAGGAAAACTAGACCGTGCGGGCATAGGTCTAGCTTTGTCATCGCCGACAGTGCTTAGGTCTAGGAATATTTGCATCGTCTTTTTTACATTCACGTCACAACAGCATCCGAAATATACTTGGGGCCTACACCAGAGTAAATTCTGTTTTGATTTTTATATAATTAATACAGTTCTGAAAGTAAAACCTGCTTTTTTTTATGGTACCTAAATATGAGGTCGTATCAGATTGGTCAAAACGGTAGCCAGTGAAAGCCATAATACCGTGTACTTAAAACGATAAAAGCTAGGGTGATGGTTTTATTATTATACACATGGTTTTATAGCCAGCTGAAAACGGCGTAACATTGCCAACGTAAAATACATTTTGTCTTCGGGATACTGCGTAGGGCCGGGTATTCGCGATCAGGTTTCCCTGTCAGTCCATCGAAACTGACGTTAAAACTTACGTGTGGACGAGTTTGTGGGCGGAGACTGTCCACTCGCCAGAAAGGATGAACTTATGGAATTACCTAAAGTTCATCCAACCGACTGACAGGTGACCGCACGTGTGGACAGGTAAGCAACGATTTTGTGACAGTTCTCCGATGGATTTCTTCTGGGAAGGATCTCAGCCGCTCGGACCAGAATATGAATAAACTTTGTATATGCCTAATTTTTTTCATTGTTAGACCCCGTGGCGCTATTTGTAGACCGTTGTGAGTCCAAATCATATAATAAAAATTATATATATTTCCATGTGATACAGAAATTTGGTATAGGCCTAGCCCATTGTCCTGTCTTTTTATGAAAGGTGTTATTAGTGCGAGAAGGCTTCACGGTCCATTTCATGAATTATGGACCAACCCCATGGTCTAACTTAACCTTATTCATTAATATTATATGAGAATAGACATCTCTCTTTAAAAGGCAATATTTACACCATACTCTGTTACTCCTTTTTGCTTCTTTCCTATTTTTAAGTGAATTGCCGCAGCAGCTATAATAGTCTTTGTAGCTCCACCTCCTTATCAGTCAGCGGAGTTTCCATCGCTGCCATGAAGTGTTGCCATGAAGGGTAGGCGAGCACTGAGGGTGATGACCTCGAGTTGACTGTCCGATTGACAGTTCTACTCTTTACGTGTGGGACGCTCATCCGTCGAACAGTCAGGGTGAACTGACATGTAAACCTGATCGTGAATAACCGGCCTAAGACACTAATTCAAAAGTGTAATTTTCATTCTGATAGTTGTTCATGACACCACCACTGCCAGTACATTCACTGATATTCGGAAATTACGTTGAACATTCGTGCAAAAAGGGCATTCCCGACGAATATTCCATTGGGATTCCCTGACTTTATCTGTTTCCTTCGCCTTCATTGTATTCAGAGGGTGGGAGGGTGTAGGCTTAGGCCCCAAGGCCCATCTCCCAAACCCAGCAATGCCCCAACCCCACCACAACCCCACCCCACAAATTCCTTTTGCCACAAGCATTTCGTCTTATCTTCTGCTGCTCGGACTGCTCCGAGTCCATTCCTTCCGGCATCAGTCGCTAAGAGACACCGTCATGGGATCGTCAACCGTTTTTCACCTGGTCTTTCTCGCCTTGGCGGCTAATGCACTGCCAGCTGTCGACTACAACTTGCGACCTATCATCGGTAAGAACTTGATTCAGCGTAAGCTTAACTTTTCCTCATAATTCAGTCTAAGACCATATTCTACCTCCGTCATTTCTCTGGGAAACACGACGTCGATGACCATCGACGCTGCGTCGCCAGTTCCTCCTACAGATAGGCTACAGTATGTCCAGAAATCGTTGATAAAGCAAGGAATAAAGGGGGGAAATGTTTTAACTATAGGTTAGTAGCAGAGGTATTTTCAGGGTATAATATTTCAATAAAACACTATGGAACAGTGGAATATAAATGTTTCACAGCTGCGAAACTCTGCAGAAAAGGTAAAAAGTTGGGTTGTCCTTCAGAGTATTCTGTTCAGTTTGTACATACACAAAGTACCTGGGCAACCTAATGTGTAGAGATATAACCAAGGCATTTGACAAAATATGGATACAAGGACTTATGTACAAAATATTACATCTCAACCTTCCCGGCATTTTTGAGAAAATACTATGCAACTTCATTAAAGATCGAACAGCAGCAATTAAATCACAACATACGTAGGAAATCCATTCCCGTTTTTAAGTGGAGTCTCACAAAGATCTCTACTAAGTCCAACATTATTCATTTTATATACATCAGATGTGACTTCACCACCGGAGTACTGTACTGATGACTGCTTTGCAGATGATATAACTCAAATAGTTGTAGACACAGAAAAACGCACAAAAGAAGGGACCCAACCTTGAAAAGACAAGTAGCACAAAAAACAATGGACCAAATTGAAGGAATATATCAATTTGAAAAGAAGTTAAAGATAAAAACAAATAAATCTGAATTCCAATTAGTATCAGTATCTCCATACAAACCAGCACAAGTAATGTTAGGTCAACAAGTGAATTTTACTAAAAGCACAAGACTACTAGGAATGCAGTTCGGACAAAGAGGAATATCAAGACATGTAAGAGAAAGACTAAGAATAGCAGGAACACAAAATACAAAGCTAAAAAGGTTTAGGAATATGAACACAAATATTAAAATCCATTTCTATAAAAGTCTAATAAGACCAATAATGGAATATCCACCAATACCCACGTGTTTAGCATCGACTTCCAACATAAGGGCACTACAAAAATTCCAAAACAAGATACTAAGGTCCGCAGTGAGAAACAATCAAGAAGATGGTGATCTGAATATAGAGCAAATACACAAAAAATACAAAGTAGAACCAGTTAATCAGAGAATATAGCGGCTGGAAACCAAAATATGGAGTAAACTAGTCCAATACAATGGAGAATTAACGGAGGTTTAAACGGCAGCAGAAGAGAGGAACTAGGCTACCCAAACAACACGGACCACAGATGGTGGAGAAGAGTATCTTGGTATATTCATCGTGACGAACCTCAACCATTACGCTACTAGGAAATGTCTTGTGAAAAACATGAATTATAGAATTTACTGTGTAAATATGTTGCAAAATCATTATTATAGCAGTTAATATTAAGGTTAAAATAAGAAAAATTGCAACTTTATCCGAATAGAATTATACTATTAAGAAATAAAACGTAAAATATATAACCTGTACAATTCACTATGTAAACATAGTGCAAAATCATTTTTGTGATACGTTAATACTAAGGCCATGGTAAGAAAAATTGTACCTTTATCTGGCCAGACCACACTTTACATTTTACTCTTACTAATACTTGGCTTTCTAAACTATTCCCTACCATGGTTAGCGAGCTAACTGCCCTCATTCTTCTTAAACCCATCTTACCTATCTGCTAGAGAAAAATTGCTTCCCCCTCCCTCTCTCTCAGATTGCATTTTCTGTTGAAACTAGCAAATCATCAGATCATACACAAACAATGATAAATAAGTTTATAATGTATATGACGTGTACGTTTATGAAAGTGTATGTACGATACAAGGGTGTGAATGTGCAGTATTGATGGTTGTAGTCTTATGCTCTGAAAAGTTCCTCGTTGGACGAGTCGGTAGAGTTCTCGGCTAGCACTCTGCTAGGCCCGAGTTCGAGTCTCCGACCGGCCAGTGAAGAATTAGAGGAATTTATTTCTGGTGATAGAAATTCATTTCTCGGTATAATGTCGTTCGGATTCCACAATAAGCTGTAGGTCCCGTTGCTAGGTAACCAATTGGTTCTTAGCCACGTAAAATAACTCTAATCCTTCGGGCCAGCCCTAGGAGAGCTGTTAATCAGCTCAGTGGTCTGGTTAAACTAATGTATACTTAACTTATGCTCTGAAATACACATATACATATAACCTATATGTGTGTGTGTGTGTTTGGGGAAGGGGTTGATACCCCTTTGTCCTTCCTAACCTTGAACTGCGACCTAACTTACTTGACTAACTACCAGATACATAATTCACTGCATAGGTCAAAAGAAGAACAATGAGGTTTCACAGACTTTGCCGGGGGGAGTGTGAGTATGTTTGTTTGTGATGTAAAAGAATGGCGTCACTTGTTGAGAAAGGTTGGCGGAACAACAAAATAATCTATTGGAAGCTTAAGCTGGCCTTGCGCCAGCACGAGTCCTTGATTAAATTATTGTAAGGTATCAAGAGGAATGAGAGGCCTAGTTTGGACATCGGGGCTCGGGCCCACCAACCAAGACGGGAGAAGGGTTGAACAAGTGGTATTTTTCTCACGCGTTTTCCAATGTTCCTACACTTGGATCTATGTCTTATTTCACTAAGCTGGACCGGCGAGAACAATCAATAATTCTTATTTATATTCATTTGTTTATTACTTTTTTATATTCATCATATTCTAAACACTTATGATAAGCATGGGAAAGTGCAATTTTATTTCTTGTTACGAAGATAAGCATAAAATACTCACTCTCCAGTTACCTTTGAGAAAAGGAGTGATATTCTCTGCATAAGCCAGGTTACCTCAACTTTCTGTAATAAAATTTAGGCCTGATACAAATAATTATACTGTCACAGCTATATAAATGCTGATAAAATCAATATACCTGGTCTAACACGTTTAATTCTTCTCTCTCTCTCTCTCTCTGCTGTAATGGACTGCAGGCCTAGTGTTAATAATAGTACTGTATCAGTCACAAATATATCAATACTGACAGAATCAATATACTTTTAATAATTATCTCTCTCTCTCTCTCTCTCTCTCTCTCTCTCTCTCTCTCTCTCTCTCTCTCTCTCTCTCTCTCTCTCTCTCTGCTGTAATGTACTGTAGGGCTAATATTGATTAGTATCATATTAATCACAGATATATCAATGCTGATAAATTCAATATACTTGGTCTAACACTTTTAATTCTCTCTCTCTCTCCACAGAGGTTACATGGAATTTTTATGCACCAAGTGACATCAAATTCTTCTGAATTACTGAAACTGTATTCTCCCATAGGAGTCCTGGCGCAGAAGGCACCGGAAAGTCTCCTGGGCCACCTGAAGGATAAGAACTACACATCCTACATCGCTGCATCCTACGTGAAGTTCATAGAAGGATCGGGAGGCAGAGTGGTTCCAATTTTGTAAGTTTCCTGTGTCCGAAATTTATTCAATGTAGAACTGACGAAGCGCTGTAGCTTACGTAAACGCTTTGGGATTTGTAATTTAGCAGCATTTATCAAGGAAAGCTGCCAGTTTCAGCAACTTTTAACATTTTTATGCTCCATTAATTATTGGGAATGACACAGATGTTCTCCCTTGAAATTATTTTTGTTGCGTATACCGATTCTTATCAAAAGAAGAATCCAGCATCAACTGGAAAAAAAAAAGTGCACGAAAAACTTTTCACCACTGGATGGTACATTTGATGGTAAAATGGTACATTTATCAATGTACCACTTCACTATTAAATGTACCATTTAATAGTGAAAAGTGCTTTATAGACTTCATCATCAGTTAATTTTGAATACAGTACTTCTTTTGATAAGAATCGGGGTCAAAGCAAAAACGCTTTCGAGTGAAAACACTTGTGTCATTCCCAATAATTATCGGAGAGTAAAAGTGTTAAAAGTTTTAGCTCGTGGCTGAAATTCTGTAGAGAAATATCCAGGTGTGAAGAGGTTTAAAATTAACAGATAAAGAGATATGATTATATAAAAGTTATGATTGTAGGTCTACTTTCCCTTCTGTAAACACTGTTATCATTTAAGTAAACTTATGACTGTTATTTATCACAGTCTTAGGATTATTACAATTTTACCATTCTTCACGGATTAACGAATACTTGGCACTAAAAAGAGTGTTTTCATGTCAAACCAAACTAACTTTCCGCGCATGCGCATTCACAACACACACTTGTTTTAGTACGAACTCATATACACTTACATTGCTAGGTTTTCTGCTCTAGAATGGGGATGACAATTTGTCAGATATACTCTCTCTCCCTCTCTCTCTCACAAACACAGATCCTTATAGTCATCTATATATATATTTGTCTCGTCTGTTTAGGAGTCTGGAACATTTTGATATTCTAGGACATTTGATATTCTAGAACATTTTGATATTCTAGTACGTTCTGATACTCTAGAACATTTACATATTACAGAAAGTTCTGATATTCTAGAAAATTTTCACATTTTAGGGCCTTTTCATATTATAGAAGATTTTGATATTCTAGAATATTTCGATATTCAAGAAAGTTTTCTTATTCTAGAACATTTCCATATTCGAGAACGTTTTGGTATCTTAGAAAATTTAGATATTATAGAAAATTTTCATATTCTAAAACCTTTTCATATTCTAGAATGTTTTGATACTGTAGAACATTTTGATATTCTAGCACATTTCATATTCTAGAACGTTTTTGTATTCTAGAACAATTTCATATTCAAGAACATTTTTATTTTCTAGAACATTTTCATACTCTAGAACACTTATATTCTAGAACACTTTCATATTCAAGAACATTTTTATTTTCTAGGACATTTTCATACTCTAGAACACTTATATTCTAGAACACTTTCATATTCAAGAACATTTTTATTTTTTAGAACATTTTCATACTCTAGAACATTGTCATACTTTAGTAGGCCTACCTGCTTTCAAAACAACTTTTTTCACGTCTTGTAAAGACTAAACAATAACATTGCCTCTTTCTAGACAGCTTTTCCTTTTGCAAGTAAAAGGAATCTTTCCTCGCATTTCTGCAATTTTTATTTCAGACATTACTCTCAAGTGCTCTTTCATTTCCTGCGAGGTTAAACCCGACTCGTTTTCCCCTTTCCCTTTCTCTCTCTCTTGTTCATTGGGCTAGGACTTGATGGAGACGTGTAAGGTGGCCTGCCCCATCGGCCTCTATGTAAAAACTACTAGCTTGTTGAGTCACGGCATTCATGGTGGTCATAGTAGCTATGGTAATCGGGATTTGGTAATCTAGAAGAAGGGTAATTCTTTATATCTGCTGGTAGTCTTAAGCTCCGTAGGGTGGGGGTGCCATCAGTGCACCTCACGCAGTGCACTGTAGGTATTACTTAAGGTTCTCTGCAGCGTTCCCTCGGTCCATAGCTGTAACCCTTTTCATTCCTTTTACTGAACCTCCGTTCATAGTCTCATTCTTCCATCTTACTTCCCACCCTCTCCTAACAATTGTTTCATAGTGCAACTGCGATGTTTTCCTCCTGTTGCAACTTTTCAAACCTCTTACTCTCAATTTCCCTTTCCATTCCATTACAGTCTCAAGGCTATGAGTGTAAACAGACAGTCATGCATTTATATAAACTAAACCATATTTTTTACACACATTCAGCTGCTTTCATGCTATTTACGAAAAAAGGAAATATCTTAACAAGTTCATTCATTCTTTCCAGCACCAATCAGGATGACAGTTACTACGAAAACATAGCGTCCTCTGTGAATGGGTAAGGAAAATAAAAAAATTTCTTTTTGAAATTTTTCATTAATTATGTTGAGGTTTTTGCTTTTTCGTTTCATTGCTACAGAGTATTTTTCCTTTATAAGGAACTCTAGTGAAAAATACTTTATAAAAATTTGTATTCATGAAAATCTCTGGTGCAGTGATTCTCAAACGCTGTGCCACGGCGCACCGGTGTGCCACGAGATTATTGTAAGTGTGCCGGCACACCGGAGAATACGAAAAATGGGTACAGATTTCGGTTTCATGTGAATGAACAGTAAGACTTTCTATTCTAAACAGTATGGTGATGCTGACAATTATCTAAAATTAAAATAGTTGTACGTAGAAAACTCTGCCGTTTAAGTCCATCTTTGCGGCGTCCCTTAGGCCCCTAGCTGAAACCCCTTTCATTCCTTTTACGATACCTTCATATTCTCTTTCTTCCATCTTACTTTTCACCCTCTCCTAACAATAGTTTCATAGTGAAACCGCGAGGCCTTCCTCCTGTTGCACTTTTAAACCTTTTTACCCTTAATTTCCCTTCCAGCACTGACCGACCTCATAGGTCTCAGGGCTTGGCCTTTGGCCTAAATTTTATATTCCATTCTACATCAGCTGCTTTAAGAAAACGATTATAACAGGGTGAGATAGATAGATAGACAGACCTCATAGGTCTCAGAGCTTGGCCTTTGGCCTAAATTTTATATTCCATTCTACATCAGCTGCTTTAAGAAAACGATTATAACAGGGTGAGATAGATAGATAGAAAGATAAATATAGTTAGATAGAGAAACAAACTTCAGTTGCTTTATACTACAATTCTTTCGTAGTGTCAGGATATCTTTCACCAACAGAATACTATTCCCCGGAGGAGGCGTCTATTTCAGCAACATCACTGGCTACGGGGCTGCTGGGCAGAAGCTGTATGAACTCGTAAGTTGTTACAGCAATTGTCTTAGTTGTTTCCTTTTTATAAAAATTATAATTATTATTGTTATTGAAAATGGAAATATTATTATTATTACTATTGGAGAAACAAATACACAGTTATGTATGGGTACATATACTGAAAAGGGGAATAGCCTAAAAGATTCTCGAAAGATCTCTGTAGAGATTTATTTCTAAATATATGTACCCCTACACAACTGTGGATTTGTTTCTCCATTTCAAGACTCATTCGATTATTGATATTATTATTATTATTATTATTATTATTATTATTATTATTATTAGTATTATTTGTGTAATAAAAATCCATAATAATATAGTAAACTATATTACTAAGTAAAATAACTTACAATATAATTGTAGATTTTATTAAACAAATTGTTTTTCACGAGATTGTGATTTCCTTAGCAATTATTATTATTATCATTATCATTCATAACGTAGAATTCCGATAACTGAAATGTGCAGTTTCATTTGCGTATATAAAATGCATACGTGTTTATACAACACTTCCTCATAAAGAGCATAAATACAAAACTTATCTATCGCTAGTACGATGGCTATTGTTACTAAAAGTGTGTATAGACATGTTACTTTTATAAGTGATCGTCTCTCTTTATTTTTTTTCGGAATATACCAACTATATTCTTTGTCGAACGCAAATATATACACTTGATATCTCTGCCATTTCCAAATTACCCATATACATTCCTTACTTCAGTAACGGCAAATTGCATTGTTTTTTATAAAAACCAATTACAGACTATTTTATAATTGTCAAAACCTTTGACTGCCTACAAACTGAAATTACCTCATAATTTTAATCAGGGAATTATTCAATCCATTGCATTCTGACTTCAACCCCTACTTGAGTAGTGACGTCAGTGTACCTCAAGCGGTGCACTGTAGGCATTACTCGAGATTCTTTACAGCGTCCCTTCGGCCTCTAGCTGCAGCCCCTTTCATTACCTTTTCTGTACCTCCGTTCAAATTCTCTTTCTTCCATTTTACCCTCTACCTTCTCCTAGCAATTGGTTCATAGTGCAACTGCGAGGTTTTCCTGCGGTTACACCTTCAAGACCTTTCTACTCTCAATTTCCATTTCAGCGCTGAATGACCTCACAGGTCCCAGCGCTCGGCATTTGGCCTAAATTCTGTATCCTATTTTATTCAATAAGAGACTCTGTTTCATACTGCAAAAGCCTTTGACTGCAGTCATACTGAAATTACCTCTTTATTGTAATCACACAATCATTTCATCCATTGCATCCTAACTTAGTCTGATTTGACTCCCTTTTCCCAAATCCTCCACCTTTTCCGAAAAGGTCGTCAAGGCAAATATGGAGGGCACGTACATGCCCCTCTGGGGAACGTGTCTGGGCTTCTTAATGATACCATACCTGGCCACCGGTTACCAAACGTGGTGGACGAACTGCAATGCTTGGAACAAGGCGGATCCCCTCACACTGCAAGAAGGTAACATTCGCGTCTTAATTGATAGCGATGAATTAATACGAGCGTTTTGACATTTATTTCAGAGAGTAACGAATCAATACGAGTGTCCTGACGTTGAGTTCGGTGTGTAAACATTTCAGTTTACGAGTGCAAGTCATCCAGTAGGATTCGGTATTAAGGTGGCTATATAACAGACCCATCCAGTAAGAGACCCATCCAGAGACTAAGATTAGTAATTAAAATGGCTACATAACAGACCCATCCAGAAACTAAGATTAGTAATTAAAATGGCTATATAACAAGCCCACCTGGAAGCTAAGATTAATCATTAAAATGGCTATATAACAGGAACACCAGAAAAAACTCTAGAATGATTTAGGTTTCAGAGAATTTTCGGAGCACGTATTTGTTTCATTTGGTAAATGATAACAGTACAATAATAGAAACTAATAGTTCCGGATACACATTATTCATTATTTTCTTCTTTTTTTGTATTTCTGTTATCATTTCCTTTCTCAAAGGCCCAGAATTATCACGGTGCTTGTATACAACAATTTTTCATAGGATTATGATCACAAAAAACTCATCTTGTTAAGCAAAATACTTCATAAGAAATTAGTCTCAAACTAGATCAGACCATAACGAATCAAAGTTATTGTTATTACAGAGTTTGTGCCCTTCTTCCTCTCACAACATATTTACAGGGTACATGGACTCCCGAATATTCGAGCAGATGCCCGGTTACGTCACCGACTACGCGAGGCTCCTTAACACTACGGTGAACTTCCATTCTTGGTGTATGACTCCTGAGGTGAGTAGTCTTATTTCCCGGAAGGTGAACTAAATCGAATACAGAAATTAGGCCAAAAGCCAGGCACTGGGACCAATGAGGTCATTCAGCACTGAAACGGAAATTGACAGTAAGTTTGAAAGGTGTAACAGGAGGAAAACCTCGCAGTTGCACTACGAATCAACTGTGTGGAGAGGGTGGGAAGTATGATGGAAGAAAGAGAATATGAATGGAGGTACAGTAAAAGGAACGAAAGGAGTTGCAGCTAGTGGCCGGAGGCACGCGGCAAAGAATCTTAAGTAATGCCTAGTGCACTGCATGAGGTGCACTGTCGGCACTAACCCCCTACGGGGTATTTCACCATAAGAATCTCTCTCTCTCTCTGACCTTGTGGTTCATGCGGTGTTACTCTGTTCAAAATAGAGAGAGATTATTATTATTATTATTATTATTATTATTATTATTATTATTATTATTATTAAAAGAGTTTTACCAGACCGCTGAGCTGATCACCAGCTCTCACAAGGCTGCCCATGGATTTGTTTTTACTTATATATATTTTTTATTTACATCTTGTCAATTAAATTACAATTTTTCAAAAACTTTATAACTGGGTTCATTGCAAACGAAGTTTCCAACAAAATTTCACTGATCGATTCATTTCCCAAACTGGATGTTGAGAGAGAGAGAGAGATAATTGCACGCTAATGGTCAAAATTTTAAATGAGTTTGTATTTTCTGATCATGTGTACGAAAGTGTTTACACGCCGATAAACAAATGAACGTCATTATTCTAGATGTTTTTCGGGTTATTATCATTATTATTATTCAGAAGATGAAACCTATCCATATGGAACAAGCCCACCAAAGGGGCCACTGACTTGAAACTCAAGCTTGCAAAGAATATGGTGTTCATTAGGGAGAAGTAATTCAAGCTTGCAAAGAATATGGTATTCATTAGGAAGAAGAGGAGGTAAAGGGAAATACAGAAAGAAGAGATCTCACTTATTAAGATGAAAAAAAAATTAATTAATCAAATTAAATTAATAAATTGATAAACGATGGTCATTACGAAAAACGCTCATATACTCCCTCCCCCTCATCAGAACTTCACAGCATCGGGACTTTCAAAGGACTTCAAGGTCCTGGCCACCAGCTACGACTTCGACGACCTCGAGTACGTGGCCCTTTTCGAACACAACGACCTGCCCATCTTCGGGTCGCAGTTTCACCCCGAGAAGAACCTTTACGAATGGGTGTCTGACGAAGAGCACTCCGCTATCCCTCACGACTCCCCCTCCGTCGGAGTCTCGCAGTATTTTTCCAGTTTCTTCATCAATCAAGGTACTGAGCTGTTAGAATTAAAAAGTTTAGGCTGTCAGGCGCTTTTGTAAGTTTACAAAGCCATATAGACTAAAACAAGTAAAAACTGCGCCGAAGTTTTTTCGGCGCAATCGAGTTTTCTGTACAGTGTACAATGCTGTATGAGCCGCGGCCCATGAAGCTCTCAGCCACGACCAGACGGTGGCCTGTCCTATATCGTTGCCAGACGCACGATTATGGCTAACTTTAACCTTACATAAAATAAAAACTACGAAGGCTAGAGGGCTGCAATGTGGTGCGTTTGATAATTGGAGGGTGGATGATTAACGTACCAATTTGCAGCCCTAGCTTCGGTAGCTTTTAAAGCTCTGAGGCCGGACAGAAAAAGTGGACGGACGGATAAAAAGGGTGGAAAGTCTGAAAGAAAGCTACAAACGTCTTCACAATAGTTTTCTTTTACAGAAAACTAAAATAAGAAAATATATTACTCTGGGTGAAAGTCTGACTGACTGACTTTCTATATATATATATATATATATATATATATATATATATATATATATATATATATATATATATATATATATATATATATATATATATATATATATATATATATATATAATCTACTGGTCACTTTTTACTAGATACGTATGTAACTGAAACAGACACAATGCCCTCTTAACTTCTCAAATTCTTCGCGCGTTTTGGATAAGCTTGTCACTACAAAGCCTTTGGATCCAAGTAAAAGAAATAGCAAGCAATTGTGATATCCGGTAAGCTTACGAAGCCAAATAGGCTAATAAATATCCAAGGTATTTTCAACTAAACCAACATAACTATGCCTCACGTTAAACTTATATGATGTCCATTGTTGAAAGGTTGGAGAGCAACTTTTTTTTTATGTGGCTGTCCAACTTCTTAAATTTCACCAGACTCTTGACTTAGATTTTTTACCTTCTATTTCAGAATAGAGACTCAGTAGTCTAATAATAATAATAATAATAATAATAATAATAATAATAATAATAATAATAATAATAATAATAATAATAATAATAATAATAGGATCAAATCAATCAATCATGCTGCACTTAAATAACTACTTTTCTGCCTGACTACTTTTCCTGGATCAATGGCGTTGTGAGAATAATAATAATGATAGAAAGTAGTAGCAGTAGGATTAAACAAATTAATCATGCTGCACTTCAGTAACTACTTTTTGTCTGACTACTTTTCAAGCCTCACTCTTCTTTGAGAATAATAATAATAATAATAATAATAATAATAATAATAATAATAATAATAATAATAATAATACTTTTTCTGTCTGACTACTTTTCAAGCCTCACTGTTCTTTTGAGAATAATAATAATAATAATAATAATAATAATAATAATAATAATAATAATAATAATAATAATAATAATAATAATAATAATTCCTAAAAATCTCATAATAGCGTGAATCACTAAAATGGTGAAGAAATCCACAGTGGTGCAAATGTAAATATATATTAGAAATATATATACAAACGAGAGCTTTCGAGAATCGAGTAGGTTCTCGAAAGCTGTTTATATATGTATTCCTAACATATAGCCTATTTACATTTACACCACTGTGGATTTCTTCACCAACAATAATAATAATAATAATAATAATAATAATAATAATAATAATGTTGCAGTAGTACGTACCAGTAGGAATATTAAACATATATCAATCATGCCGCACTTAAATAATTACTTTTTCTTTCCCGCTATTTTTCCAGCTCGCTACAACAAGCAAGGCTTCGCTACAGACGAGGAGGAGCAAGCGGCTCTACTCTACAACTACGGCGTCACCTTCACCGGCGCTCAGGGTTGGCCCTTCACGGAGGCTTATTTCTTCCGCTAAAAAGCTCATCGGCATTTGCTTGTAACCGCCAACCGGGCCCCCGCCCTCCTCCTCCGTTCCTCAAGGGTGGGGGTATTGTTTTCGGGTTGGCAAACACCTACACTAAAGTTTGACTGCGCAGTTCAATGTAAGCAGTGTTAATGTATTGACTAAATGTTATATATATATATATATATATATATATATATATATATATATATATATATATATATATATATATATATATATATATATATTATTTATTTATTTATTTATTTATTTATTTTATTTATTTATTTACAGATAAGCCCTGCGGTACAAAATGCATTTATTGCCAGTTTATTGGCCTTTTTGAACAACAGTATACGTACTGTACATATATGTGTGTATATATATATACTGTGTATATATATATACATATATATATATATATATTATATATATACATATAATATATATATATATATAATATTCCATACATATATAAACATATCTACCTTTATAGATTATATATTTATATGTATATATATATACATGTATATATTATACGGTATAAAATATGGATTTTGTCCCGCAGGGCTTATCTGTAAAATTTTCTATTGACTTATCACGCGCAATTTCAAAACACTTTTGGGCAGTTTTATATAACTGGTATTCCTGGTATTGTGAAATTACTTAAAAAAATAAAAGAGTTATGAGTGAATAAAACAAAATGCGATAATGAGTTTCACCACAGCATCCCTGGTACTGGTTTTGCAATTTTAAATAACTAAGACAGGTGATGCTCTTAGGAGAATTCTCTATCGGCCACTAGTTTTAGGTTGTTTTAAAAAGATTATGGTCGATTTTTGCCACGGGGCTAAAACTAACTTGAAAATTAATTGCAAAAAAAAAATTGCAATTATTCACGTTTGCAATAACAGTAATGACTTCTGACTTCGGTAACTGAACCGATATGACTGAGATAAAGCATTGGTAATTTCCGAATTACCTTCTTTGGCCTTATTTGCAACTCCCTTTATTCTCTGTTTGATTTAGTTACCAAGAAGACAATAATGATGTCATGTTCTTCAAGAAATCAGTATTCGGAGCATTACGGAACACTGCAGACATTCTTATCTGTCGTACTATTGTCACTTATCCACGCCTAACTTTTTTTTTTTTTTTTTTTGCCTATTCACAAATATTAAGCCACAAACTTGGTTTATTCAGTTCCCTATACCTCGGGAATAACTCACCTGAGGAACTATAACTGATACGTGCTTCGTCCCTATACCTCGGGAATAACTCACACCCAAGGGAAATCCAACTGATACGTGCTTCGTCCCTATACCTCGAATAACTCACACCCAGGGGAACTATAACTGATACGTTAACTTCGTCCCTATACCTCGGGAATAACTCACACCCAAGGGGAACTATAACTGATACCTCGGAATGCTTCGTCCCTATACCTCGGGAATAACTCACACCCAAGGGAACTATAACTGATAAGTGCTTCGTCCCTATACCTCGGGAATAACTCACACCCGAGGGGAACTATAACTGATACGTGCTTCGTCCCTATACCTCGGGAATAACTCACACCCAAGGGAAACTATAACTGATACGTGCTTCGTCCCTATACCTCGGGAATAACTCACACCCAAGGGGAACTATAACTGATACGTGCTTCGTCCCTATACCTCGGGAATAACTCACCCGAGGGAAACTATAACTGATACGTGCTTCGTCCCTATACCTCGGGAATAACTCACACCCAAGGGGAACTATAACTGATACGTGCTTCGTCCCTATACCTCGGGAATAACTCACACCCGAGGGGAACTATAACTGATACGTGCTTCGTCCCTATACCTCGGGAATAACTCACACCTAAGGAACTATAACTGATACGTGCTTCGTCCCTATACCTCGAATAACTCACACCCAAGGGGAACTATAACTGATACGTGCTTCGTCCCTATACCTCGGGAATAACTCACACCCAAGGGGAACTATAACTGATACGTGCTTCGTCCCTATACCTCGGGAATAACTCACACCCAAGGGAAACTATAACTGATAAGTGCTTGTCCCTATACCTCGGAATAACTCACACCAAGGGGAACTATAACTGATAAGTGCTTCGTCCCTATACCTCGGGAATAACTCACACCAAGGAACTATAACTGATACGTGCTTCGTCCCTATACCTCGGGAATAACTCACACCCGAGGGGAACTATAACTGATACGTGCTTCGTCCCTATACCTCAAAATAACTCACACCTAAGGGGAACTATAACTGATACGTGCTTCGTCCCTATACCTCGGGAATAACTCACACCCAAGGAACTATAACTGATAAGTGCTTTCTGTCCCTATACCTCAGGAATAACTCACACCCAAGGAACTATAACTGATAAGTGCTTCGTCCCTATATACCTCGGGAATAACTCACACCCGAGGAATCCATAAACTGATAATGCGTGCTTCGTCCCTATACCTCGGGAATAACTCACACCCGAGGGGAACTATAACTGATGGGCGCTCCGTCACCGGCAGGATTCCAACCGTTGTCTGGTTTAGAAACAATGATCGACAGTGACTTTGAAGTGATAGCTCGGCGGTCAAAGTCACTGTCTGTCAGTTCTAAACCAGGCAACACGGTTCGAATCCCGAGTTATAGTGAACTGGACATCAAACGATATTAGTGGTTTGAGATTTGTGATTATTTATAGCATATGGATCTCCATAACTTTGAAAGACATCTCATGAAAGACATATGGCTAATTACTGAAAATGTAGAGAAAGATAGCTACTACATGCATTAGTTCTTCGCTGGGTGAACGGGTTCAGTTCTCAGCTACCACTCAGTTGGTCGCGAGTTCGAATCTCCGACCGGCCAGTGAAGAACAAGAGGAATATGTTTCTGGTGACAGAAATTCATTTCTCGCTATAATGTGGTTCGGATTCCATAATAAGCTGTAGGTCCCGTTGCTAGGTAACCAATTGGTTCTTAGTCACGTAAAAATAAATCTAATCCTTCGGGCCAGCCCTAGGAGAGCTGTTAATCAGCTCAGTGGTCTGGTTAAACTAAGATATACTTAACTTTTTTACTACATGCATACAATTGCCTGTATATGATTTTATGTTGCATCTAATTCTGAGTTATGTGATTTTTCCCCCAATTGCAGAGCTAATTCATAGTTATTACAACAATTATTCCTCTGCTTTATATTGTTTTATGTGAAACAACCAGTGTCTGCCTCCTGTGAGTCTAAGAGAATAATTTTGTGGGAGTTGAAACTACGATTTCCATCATTTGCACAAGTACAAAAATAAGTCTCTATCTTTAGTTTTTAAAAGTATGTGTCACACTGAATAGAACACTTGTTCAAATGATGACACGGCTATTAAGGCACTATGCAGTGTTCACGAAATCCTGCATACCTGTGTCAGCATTATTTTGGGTTGAATGCATATTTCTTTCAACTGGCCTAACACAGACGGTGAATCCACCCGAAATCGATCCTACGGCTGGGAAATTAACGTTGGGTTCATTTCGTGGAACATATGCAGGAAACTGGGTCTCTCTTAGTCTGTCGACTGCAGACTTCTGCAAAGGCTAGTGACCTCATCCCATGAAGATGTTCTAAGTACTAGAAAGTAAAAGTAAACATCTTCTGAAGCCATGCCCATTAAGGAGAAAAGGCCTTTTTAGTATGCATATATGCATATATGTATATATATATATATATATATATATATATATATATATATATATATATATATATATACATATATATAAACAGTTCATACCCTTTTTTTCGCTCATTCGTATCTGAGGTCCATACTTCTATATGTAAGAGTTCTTAGATTCCAACATAGGCTTTGCTAAGCTCTCCTTTTCTCTTTCAAATGTTGTGCAAGGCTCCTGTTACCTTCATTGCTCCATATTATGCTTTCCTGCTGAGTCCCGATGTTATCAAAAAAACACTTTATTACTGATCACTTGTATGGATAATTCCTTCCATTCTTCCCCTATTCACATCCACAGCATTTGGTAATTATATTTCCATCTGGGAAGTAGAGACCAGTTTTATAAAGACCGCTGAATAGGTACTTATGAAGCTTTCGTTACTCACCTTTAGCATATTATGCTGGCGTCAGACAGAGCTTAGCTGAGTCAGTACCGATATGAAAATTAAAAAACCTTTCCGTTTACAAACATACTCGTCTGAGTGTTGCTCTGCTCATTCAGGATATGTTGTTTTTAGTTTTATCTGGCCTTATGCCAGCACGGGCTCTGGCTCTTGGGCAACCGGCAAGTAATTAAGAAGCAATCATCAGTCACTGAAATACACAATCCGGAGCTTTTCATAAAACGATAACGTTATAACGGTTGTATGTCTACTTTTCTAGTTCAATAAACGAGCCTTGTTATCTACGCGTCACTTACTCCGAGGTGCTAGTACCACACCGTGTGGTAAATGTAAAGTAGACGGCCGCACGAAGATATAGTTTATTAATATAAATTTCATTTGTCGAGTACAACAATATAGAAAATGGGTATATATAATACTTTGATCCCCGATTTTAATATTCCCACTGTGGATAGTACAAAACCCGGCGTTCCAAGACGAGATGAATGCATTGCGCCATGTTTTAGTACTTTTATCACCCGTTATAACTCCCCAAGAACGTGTAATCCTTCAACCATTGGGGTTTTAAAAAATAAAACACCTGTGCTGGAAAAAATATAAAAAGTCCTAATAAAAGCACACCTTTAGAAGTCAACAAGTCACTATGAGGCAGAAACTGGTCACCATACAAATGGGAAAAAAGCAAGTTAAAAGAAGAAGGATCCAATGCCTTAGTGGGTCCTTCCTATACGTAAGCACCCTACCAATGACTTAGCCCCAAATCTGGAACCCCGTTCCTTGTGATATCACCATGTGTATTTTTACGTCAGTTAAGTGGTCCTGTTACACATTTACTTTCAAATTCCTCCCGTCTAACAACAGAGGAAAATGCTGCAGCTGCGCAAAAGAAAAAATTTATGAACACTAACTGTCACCTTGTAGCTGAAGATCGGCAACCATGTTAGCGCGGGAAGAAATCTTCTGTACTGTACAAAACCTCCCTAAGCGACGAAAATTTGATTTAAATCGGTAATATACAGTATGAATAACTAGTGCTGCCATAGCTATAGTGAAGAACACTCTAGTCACAAATCGTTCCTTTGAATACTTCGTTATACAAGAAGTAATCGGTTTTAATATGGCGTAGGCCTATACCTGTATGCCAAACATCATACAGAATTACAGTGGAAGGGGTTATATAACCTGTATATATATATACAGGAAACCGTTTTCAGTTAAATTATTTTTTTATTCTCAATATTCGTGAACTATACCGATCGTTCCAATGGTTCGGAAATTAATAAACGAATACTTCACCGATCTCTGCCTACGTTGATGACATTCAAAATAGACTACCTAGGCTGATGGCGGATAACCAGGGGGCATATTGTATCTTAAGTGTATGAGCCATAGACACCAGTCTAAATTTAAAGACATGAAAGGATTCTGCTCTAAGTTGCCGGCTATGACAAAAGACTGGCGTCTGTCTCAAAATCAGATTCTTAATTTTAATGCACTGCCCTGTGCCATTTTGAGTTCCAACTGACCATTTCCAAAACTTGCCACTACAATGTCGCCGAGCCAGAGAGCCACAGCTGTAAACTGGTAATGCCTCCTACCGTAAATTACTCCAAAATTTCTCTAACAACGAGATATACCAGCCATACAGTATGTTACACTGTACCTTAAAAGTGCAAAGTCTGCCAGTCAGATCGTTGACGAGTAACGCGTTATCACTTATCACTTTGAAACCCAGAGGCAGACTAACACGAGTTTCGTGATCCTGCCGAAAGGTGGCAGCGCTTTACCGAGAATGGCGCTCATTTCAAAATCCGAGATATCTCGGTAAAATTTCCATTGCAGCTTACTTTCCGGACAAGTGTTGATCTGCTTTCTTTGTCCGAAATGAAAAAAAAAAGTAATCCTTGCACTATCATGCATAAAACTGAATTAAAAACAATAGTGCAAAAACCCAAACGGTTAACGTCAGTGCAAAAAAAAGGCGTGACTACGGGAGCTCTATGGTGACACAAGACAGGGCAAGTAGTATATTTCAGACGTCGAATATAAGGAATTCTTGACGAATATCTCATGATGGAATTTTCTATCTCGACCCTTCTCCTTCGCCTTCATTGTATTCAGAGGGTGGGAGGGATGGGGGCTCAGACTCCAAAGCCCCAACCCCACCCCACAAATTCCTTTTGCCACAAGCATTTCGTCTTATCTTCTGCTGCTCGGGCTGCTCCGAGTCCATTTCTTCAGGCGTTAGTCGCAAAGAGACACCATCATGGGATCGTCAACTGTTTTTCACCTAGTCTTTCTCGCTCTGGCGGCAAATGCACAGGCAAATGTCGACTACAACTTGCGACCTATCATTGGTAAGAGCACCTCGATTCAGTTCAGGGTTAAGTTTGACCATTGGCGCTGTGTCGCCAGTTCCTCCTACAGATACTGTGCATCCAGAAATCGTTGATAAAATAAAAATATAAAGGGGGAAATATTCTAAGCATAGGTTAGTACCAGAAGTATTTTCGTATATTTCATTAAAACGCTATGGAACAGTGAAATATAAATGTTTCATAGCTACAAAACTCTGCAGGAAAGGTAAGAAGTTAGGTTGTCCTTCAGAGTATTCTGTTCAGTTTGAGCATATACAATTGCTCCCCCCCTCTCTCTCTCTCTCTCTCTCTCTCTCTCTCTCTCTCTCTCTCTCTCTCTCTCTCTGACTGCGTTTTCTATTGAAATTAGCAGATAATTAGTTTACACGCAAACATATTATAAGTAAGTTTATACTGTATATATGATGTGTGCGTTTATGAAAGTGTATATACGTACGGTGTAAGGATGTGAATGCGCAGTATTAATACGTGTAGTCTTGTGTTCTGTAATGTGTATACATATATGTATATATGTGTCCATATATATATATATATATATATATATATAGATAGATATATGTATCTATATATATTATATATTTATGTATATATATATATATATATATATATATATATATATATTATGTAATATATATATATATATATATATATATATATATATATATATATATATATATATATATATATATATATATATATATATATATATATTTGGAAGGGTGTTGTATACAACCTAGCCCTCCCTAACCTTGAATTGCGGCATAACTTAAGTCGACTAACTACTAGGTACATGATTCACTGTATAAGTCACAAAGGAACAATGGAATTTCAGTGAATTTCCCGGAGTGAATGAGTTTATGTGCGTGTGTGTGTGTGTTTGTTTGTTTGTTTTTGATGCAAAAGAATGACGTCGCTTATTGAGAAAGACTGGCGGAGCAACAAAACAATCTACTGAAAGCTTAAGCAGGCCTTATGCCAGCTGGCATTCTTGCGCAAGTGGTGATAAGGTGTCCGGGGAGAGCAAGAGACCTAGTTTGGACATCTGAACTCCGACCCATCAGCCGAGGCGGGGCTAAGGTTGAACGAGTGGTACTTTTCACGCGTTTTTACTGTTCCCCACTTTTGGGTCTATGTCTTATCTTCACTAAGCTGGACCGTGGAGAAGAACAATCAATAATTCTTTTCTATATTCAGTTTTTAGGTTGTTTTTTTATGATCATCGTATTCTATGCGATTAAGATAAACGGGGAAAGTGCAATTTGATTTCTTTCTACAAGAATAAGCATAAAATACTCTACAGTTACCTTGAGAAAAAGAAATTTTTCTTCATTGGCCAATAAAATCAAAATGTATACCTGGTCTCTCTCACTCTCTCTCTCTAATAAAATCTCTCTCTCTCTCTCTCTCTCTCTCTCTCTCTTGTAATGAACGACAGGCCTAGTGTTAATATTAGTCACAACTATAACAGTACTGATAAAATCAATATATATGGTCTCCTACTTTTAACCATTACCTCTCTCTCTCTCTCTCTCTCTCTCTCTCTCTCTCTGTGTGTGTGTGTGTGTGTGTGTGTGTGTGTGTGAGCGTGTGCTGTAATGAACTGTGGTCCTAGTATTAACGAGCTATATGTCATTCACAGCTATTTCAATGCCGGTAAAAGCAATATACTTGGTCTAACACTTTTAATTCTTCTCTCTCTCTCTCTCTCTCTGGGCTGTAATGAACTGTAGGCCTAGTATTAATGATAGTACTATGCTGATAGCGCTATACTAATCGCAACCATTTCAGTGCTGATAAACGATAAACTCAGTATAATTGGTCTAACACTTGATGATCATTCTCTCTCTCTCTCTCTCTCTCTCTCTCTCTCTCTCTCTCTCTCTCTCTCTCCCTCTCTCTCCCACAGTGGTTAGATGAAATTTCATGGACCAAGTGACATCAAATTCTTCTTAATTTTGAAACTGTATTCTCCCATAGGAGTCCTGTCGCAGGAGCCACTGAAAACTCTCCTGGACCTCCTGGACGATAAGAACTACACATCCTACATCGCTGCATCCTACGTGAAGTACATAGAAGGATCGGGAGCCAGAGTGGTTCCAATTCTGTAAGTTCCCACGGCGATGTTTATTCACTGTTGAGTTTGGGGAATGCTCCGTAGAATAGACGAAGAACTGTAGATTACGTAAACATTTTGGTATTGTGATTTACCAATTTACAATTTATCAATGTACCAGTTCACCATTAAATGTACCATTTAATGATGAAAAGTGTTTTGTAGACTTTTTTATCTATTAATGTTGAATATTTCTTTGGATAAGAATCGACGTACAAGGCAAAAATACTTTCAGGTAAAAACACCTGTGCCATTCCCAATAATTAATGGAGCATAAAAATGTTAAAAGTCGCTGAAAACCTCTTCATGTTCTAGAACATTGTCATATTCTAGAACATTTTCATATTCTAGTACCTTGCTTTCATAACAACTCTCTTCACGTCTTGTAAAGATTAAACAATAACATTACCTCATTCTAGAGCAGCTTTTCCTTTTGCAAGTGAAAAGAATCTTTCCTCTCGTTTCTACAATTATTATTTCAGACAGTACTCTCAGGTGCTCTCTCATTTCCTGCGAGGTTAAACCTAACCCACTATCCTCTCTCCCTTTCTTTCTCTTTTTCATTGGGTCAGGGCTAGATCAAGACACTAGATTGCTGGTTTACTGAGCCATAACACTCACAGTAGCCATAGTAGTATGATCTTCATAACTTTGTAACCAACAAGAAAAGCCATTCTTTATATTTGCTTACAGTCTCAAAGCTATCAGCTTGAACAGCTATACACTAGCAAACAAATATGTTTAGTTGAAAAGACTAAACATATTTGTATTTACTCATACATTAAGCTATTTTCATGTGTGTTTACGAAAAAAGAAAATAACAAGCTTCATTCATTCTTCCAGCATCAATCAGGATGACAGTTACTACGAAAACATAGCGTCCTCTGTGAATGGGTAAGGAAGATGAAAAATTAATTTTTTATATTTTTTACTAATTATTTTGAGGCGTTCGCCTCTTCGTTTCATTACTGCAAAGTATTTTCCTTTATAGGAATTCAGGTGAAAAATACTTTATGAAATTTGTATTCATGAAAATCTCTATATAGTAGCATGACGATTAAGCAAATATGGTTTAGAAGTTCGTAAATCGGTATTATTATTATTATTATTATTATTATTATTATTATTATTATTATTATTATTATTATTATTATTATTATTATTATTATTATTGTTGTTGTTGTTGTTGTTGTTATTATTATTCAGAAGATGAGCCCTATTCATATGGAACAATCCCACATGGGCCATTGACCTGAAATTCAAGCTTCCAAAGAATCTGGTGCTCATTAGGAAGAAGCGAACGTAAAGGGAAATACAGAAAGAGATCTCAGTTATTAAAAAGAAACAATAAATTAATAAACAGACAGACATTTTGAAACAATTGTCTCTCATGATAATTTCTTCTACAAACACACTGATTTGGGATCCAAGAGGGATTTATTACAGACCTGTTTCTCTAATCTAGACTTATGACTAGTCACTTCCAGTTTGAGAACAAAGCAGATTGCACAGCTCTAGTTTTGAAAGCCATTTTTCCAAAATTAGGATATGTGCTCGATGGATGCATATCATACAAACACTGTTTTCGAACCAAAGAAGTAATGAAAACAGTTCTCCACGTTAGCTGATTTTTGAAAACGAATATAACTGACAGCTCCGTAGGTGGGGCTGGCGGTTATAGGGTAGCGACGTCAGTTTACCTTATGGGTGCACGGCAGGCATTACTTAAGGTTCTTTGTGGCGTTCCTTGGGCCCCCAGCTGCAACCCCTTTCATTCGTTTTACTGTACCGCCATTCATATTCTCATTCTTCCATCTTACTTTCCACCCTCTCCCAACAGTAGTTTCATAGTGCAACTGCGAGGTCTACCTCCTGTTACACCTTGAAGCCTTTTTACCCTCAGTTTCTCTTCCAGCACTGACTGACCTTGTAGGTCCCAGTAGTTAGCCCTCGGCCTAAAATTTATATTCCATTCCATTCCATTCTACATATCAGTTGCTTTAAGAAAACGACTGTATCAGGCAGAATTAGACAGATAGATAGAAAGATAAATCAATAGATAGGTAGATAAATAAATAGATAGATAGATAGATAGACAGATAGATAGAGAAATAAACTTTAGTTTCTTTAAACAAGATTCTTTCGTAATGCCAGGATATCTTACGCCAACAGAATATTATTCCCCGGAGGAGCCATGTCAATCACCAATAGCAGTGGCTATGGGGCTGCTGGGCAGAAGCTGTACGAACACGTAAGTTGTTACAACAACAATACTGGTTGTTTCTCTTTCAAAACAACCATGTTAATTATTATTATTATTATTATTATTATTATTATTATTATTATTATTATTATTATTATTCCATCTTACTTTCCACCCTTTCCTAACAATTAATTCAAAGCGCAACTTCGAGGTTTTTTTCCTGTCACACATTTAAGACCTTTCTACTCTCAATTTCCATTTCAGCGCTGAATGACCTCATAGGTCCCAGCGCTTGGCCTTTGGCCTGAATTTTATATTCTATTCTGTTCAATAAGAATCTCTGTTTTATACCTGTCAAAACCGTTGACTGCGGTCAGACTGAAATTACCTCTTCATTGTAAACATGAAATCATTTAATCCATTGCACTCTAACTTACAATGATTTGACTTCCTTTTCCAAATCCTCCACCTTTTTCGAAAAGGTCATCAGGGCAAATATGGAGGGCACGTACATGCCCCTCTGGGGAACGTGTCTGGGCTTCGAAATGATAACTTACCTGGCCACAAATTACCAGAGATGGCTGACGGACTGCCGCGCTTTGAACAAGGCGGACCGCCTCACACTGCAAGAAGGTAACTTATTTCGTCTTTAACTGATAACTACAAATTAACTTGGGTGTCCTGACTTTGAGTTCAGAGAGTAAGCATTTCTATTCGTGAGTGCAAGTTATCCAGTAGGATTCGGTGTTGAAATAGTCTATATAACAGAACCACCTAGAAACTAAGATTATTAAAATGGCTATATAACAGGCCCACCAGTAACTCTAGAGTGATTTAGGTCTCAGAGAATTTTCCGGGCTCATATTCGTTTAATTTGGTAAATGATATCAGTACTTCCATAGAAACTAGCTTCATTTGGATAAAAATATCCAACATTCATTATTTCTTTTAGATTTTTACCTGTTATCATTTCCTTTCTCCAAGGCCCAGGAATATCACAGGACTTGTACATAATAATATTTCAAAGGATTATAGTTACAAACAACTCATCTTGTTAAGCAAAATACTTCATAAAAAATTAGTTTCAAATTAGATCAGCCCATATAATACCCAAAATTATTGTTATGATAGCATTTGTGCCCTTCTTCCTCTCACAACATATTTACAGGGTACATGGATTCTCGAATATTCGAGCAGATGCCCGATTACGTCATCGACTACGTGAGGCTTTTCAACACTACGGTGAACTACCATCGTTGGTGTATGACGCCTGAAGTGAGTAGTCTCTTATTTCACTATAAGAATCTCTCTCTCTCTCTCTCTCTCTCTCTTCTCTCTCTCTCTCTCTCTCGCTGGCCTCGTTGTTCATGCGGTTTTACTCTGCTCACGACAGAGTCCGACCTCGGGATGACGTTGCAGGTTGCATTTGGAGTCTGAGAGAGAGAGAGAGAGAGAGAGAGAGAGAGAGATTATTATTATTATTATTATTATTAAAACAGTTTTACCAGAACACTGAGCTGATCACCAGCTCTCACAGGGCTGGTCCGAAGGATTTGTTTTTATTTCTATATATTTTTTCTTTATATTTTGTCAAATTACAACTTTTCAAAAACTATTATAATTGGTTTAATTTCAAATGTTTAAGTTTTATGAAAAAAATTCACTGGGCGATTTATTTCCCAAACTTGATGTTGAGAGAGAGAGAGAGAGAGAGAGAGAGAGAGAGAGAGAGAGAGAGAGAGAGAGAGAGAGAGATTATAGATTATAAGTTAATGGTCAAAATTTTAAATACTTTTGTATTTTCTATTCTTATATACGAAAGCGTTTACACTCCTATAAACAAATAGGCATTATTATTCTAGAAGATTTTTTAGATTATTATTACTCAGCAGATGAAACCTATTCATATTGAATAAGCCCACCACAGGGACCACTGGCTAGAAATTCAAGCTCCCAAAAGATGTTTATTATTATTATTATTATTATTATTATTATTATTATTATTATTATTATTATTATTATTATTATTATTATATATTCACAAGATGGAACCTATTCACAAGGAACAAGCCCACCAAAGGGGCCACTGACTCGAAATTCAAGCTTGCAAAGAATATGGTGTTCATTAGGGAGAAGTAATTCAAGCTTGCAAAGAATATGGTGTTCATTAGGGAGAAGTAATTCAAGCTTGCAAAGAATATGGTGTTCATTAAGAAGAAGTAATTCAAGCTTGCAAAGAATATGGTGTTCATTAAGAAGAAGTAAGAGGAGGTAAAGGGAAATACAGAAAGAAGAGATCTTGCTTATTCAAATGAAAAAATAAATAACAAATTAAGTTAAATTAACAAATTGATAAATGATGGTCATTACGAAAAACTCTCACATACTCCTTTCCCCCATCAGAACTTCACAGCATCGGGACTTTCAGAGGACTTCAAGGTCCTGGCCACCAGCTACGACTTCGACGACCTCGAGTACGTGGCCCTTTTCGAACACAACCACCTGCCCATCTTCGGGTCGCAGTTTCACCCCGAGAAGAACCCTTACGAATGGGCGTCTGACAAAGCGCACTCTGCTATTCCTCACGATCCCTTCTCCGTGGGAGTCGCCCACTACTTCTCCAATTTCTTCGTCAATCAAGGTAGCGAGCAGTTAGGAAGACGCCTTTGGTGTTCTTGGGAATTAGAAAGTTTATACTGACAGACTTTTCCATAAGTTTACAAAGCCATATAGACTAAAAAAATGGTGAAACCTCTGACAGACTTTTCTAGAAGATTGCAAAGCCACAGAGACTAAAAAACATGGTGCAAAGTCTGGCAGACTTTTCTATAAGTTTACGAAGGCAAATAGGATTAAGAAATGGCGAAAAGTCCGATAGACTTTTCTATATAGTGAAAAAAAATTGTGAAAAGTTTGACAGACTTTTCTGTAAGTTTACAGAGCCATATAGACTAAAAAAAATGGTGTAAAGTCTGACAGATTTATCTACAAGTCTACAAAGCCATACAGACTAAAAAAAACGGTGACAAGTCTGACACACTTTTCTATAAGTCTACAAAAGCCATATAGACTAAAAAAACCGTGCAAAGTCTAAAAGAATTTTCTATAAGTTTACGAAGCCAAATAGGCTTTAAAAAACTCTATGGCGTTTTCAGCTAGACCAACACAACTATGCAACAGGTTAAACTGCAAAAATGTCTGTAGGTGAAAAGTTTAAGAGCAGGCACCTTTTTCCTTTCTTCCTGTTTTCTCATTTATCTGTCAAGCTTCAATAATTTCACCTGACTCTTGACTTTCCTCTCTCTTTTACCTTCCATTTCAGATCAAAGAATCAATGGTCTCTTGAGAATAATAATAATAATAATAATAATAATAATAATAATAATAATAATAATAATAATAATAATAATAATAATAACAATAATAATATCCCTGCATGCCATACATTCACTCTTTGAAGATAAACGCCAGAGAGCGTTCGAAACGTCAGAGGAAATAAAACTAATAAAATAGAAATCTTTGTATGTCCTTGGGAAGCCTGATATACCGGCTACAGGCTAAGGAAAAAAAGATAATAAGGAGAATAGAGAAGAGTATATATAATTTGAATGCCGTGGAAACAGCTATAATTAATAATAATAATAATAATAATAATAATAATAATTAATAATAATAATAATAGAGTATGCCGCCCGTAAATAACTACTTTTCTGTCTGACTACTTTCCCAGCCTCGGTGGTATTGTGATAATAATAATAATAATAATAATAATAATAATAATAATAATAATAATAATAATAATAATAATAATAATAATGCAGTAGTGGCGGCAGTAGCAGTAGTAGTATTGTGAGAAAAATAATAGTGATTAAAATAATAACAGCATCAATAGTATTAACTGCTATTTCTTTCCAACTAGTTTTCCAGCCTCAGTGGTCTTGTGAGAAGAAGAATAATGATAAAAATAATACTAGCAGTGTCAATAGCAGTAGACGTAGCAGTAGTGTTAAACAAATCAGTCATGCGACACTTCAGTAACTACTATTCCTTCCCTACTACTTTTCCAGCCTAATTGATCTTATAATAATAATAATAATAATAATAATAATAATAATAATAATAATAATAATAATAATAATAATAAGTTAAGTATACCTTAGTTTTACCAGACCACTGAGCTGATTAACAGCTCTCCTAGGGCTGGCCCGAAGGATTAGGCTTACTTCACGTGGCTAAGAACCAATTGGTTACCTAGCAACGGGACCTACAGCTTATTGTGGAATCCGAACCACATTATAGCGAGAAATGAATTTCTATCATCAGAAATAAATTCCTCTAATTCTTCATTAGCCGGCCGGAGACTCGAACTCGGGCCTAGCGAGTGCTAGCCGACAACTCTACCGACGCTACTAACGAGGAACTAATAATAATAATAATAATAATAATGTAAAAGCAGTGGTAGCAGTAGAAAAAAAGTAGTAGTAGCAGGATTAAACAAATCACCCATGCCACTCTTCAATAACTGCTATTTCTTTTCTGCTACTTTTCCAGCTCGCTACAACAAGCAAGGCTTCGCTACACAAAGACGAGCAAGCAGCTCTCATCTACAACTACGATGCCATTTTCACCGGGGCCCTGGGCTCGTCCTTCACGGAGGCTTATTTCTTCCGCTAAAAGATTCCACGAAATTTGCTTGTAACTCCGCCCCCGCCCCGCTATGAGGGAGCCGGGGCGGGGGTGGTTATGGTTTGGTGGTGGCAAGTAGCCTACCTACAGTTTGATTACGCAGTACGATGTAGGCAGTGTTAATATACTGACTAAATGTTAGTATGGATAGCTATATGTATATGCGGGGGTGTGTGTGTATATATATGATTATTATCACTTTTGTACGTGATAAAATAAGAGGGTGTAGGTCTGACCGGTTTTCGACTTTACTCCAAGTTATTGACGAAGGACTGATACAGAGTATGAGAAGTCACAAATATATATACTACAAGAACAGTGCTGACGAACATACACAACCGTTAGAGAGGGGATATGTAGTCTCTAACGGTTGTGTACGTTCGTCATTACTGTTCCTGTAGTATATATATTTGTGACTTCTCATTCTCTGTATCAGTCCTTCGTCAATGGCTTGGAAATAAAGTCGAAACCGGTCAGGACCTACACCCCGTTTCTTATTTTTCACCTGTGGTAATGTGTGATATATACATATACATACTGTTGTGCCAAGGGCAACTAAATGGTAAAAATATTGTGTTTTGTCTCCCAAGGCTCATCTGTAAAATTTTCTATTTACTTATCATGTGCAATTTCAAAACACGTTTCAGTAGTTTTAGTTCTGTGAATTTTATATGACTGGTATCCTTGGGATTGTGAGACAACCAAAAAAAAAAAGAAGAATTATGAATTAATAAAATGCAATGCAATAAGGATTGTTATCATAACCTCCCTGGTACTGATTTTTCAGTTACATTTACATTATTATCAAATACATGTATATAATTGTATGTATTTAAGTTTATATGGCATAAAATCAGATTTATGTGATTTTGATTTCTACCCCAAGGTTGCAAGCCTGATTCCGTAGCACTGTAAAGGTTAATTCTCTACTGCATATTGGCTAATATGAAACGAAGAGAGTCTGCCTCTTATGAATCTCAGAGAATCATCCTGTGATAAGTTGAAACTAAGTTTTTCGTCATTTACACAAGTACAAAAAAAAAAAAAGTCTCTATTTTCAGCTTAAAACATGTGTCAGACTGAAATAAAACACTTGCTCAAATGATGACACGGCTATTAAGGCAATATACAGTATTTATCAAGATCACATACCATATGACTGATAACCATGTCAGCACTATTTTGGGTGAAATTATATTTCTGTCGACTGGCAGTGACACACTTTAAGTCACCAGACATCGATCCCATGGGTGGGTCCGTTTCCTGGAACCTACGCAGCAAGTTGGGTATCTCTTAGTTAGTCGACTGTGGACTTCTGCAGTCAAGGTTGAGAAAGGTGTGTGGCTAGCAACCTCATCCAATGAAGAGTGCTAAGAACTGGAAGGTAAACATCCTCTGAAACCATGCACATTAGGGGAAAGGGCGTTTTCAGTATGTATAATTATATGTGAGTGTGTGTAGCAGCTAGAAGACACACACACACACACACATATATATATATATATATATATATATATATATATATATATATATATATGTGTGTGTGTGTGTGTGTGTGTGTGTGTGTGTGTGTGTGTGTGTTGCCATGGTTTATACCTTTTTCGCTCAGTCGTATCTAAGGTCCACACTTCTCTTTTATGTAAGAAAGTTCTTGGATTCCAACACAGGCTTTGCTGAGCTCTCCTTGTCGCCTTCAAATGTTTTGCAAAGCTCCTGTTACTTTCATTGCTCCATGTACTTTCCAGCCCTGTTGTCAAAACACTTAGGCTATTACTGATCACCTATATAGATAATTCCTTCCATTCTTTCCCTATTCACATCTACAGTATTTGGTCATTCATATTTTCCATCTGGGAAGTAGAGGCCAATTTTGTAAAGACCGCTGAATAGGTACTTATGAAGCTTTCATTATTCACCTTTGTCATATTTTGCTGGCGTCATACAGAGCCTAGCTGAGTCAGTACCTGTATTTTAAAATTAAAACCCTTTCCGTTTACAAACGTATTCGTGTGAGTGTTATTATCCTCATTCACCTCGTGACGTAGCCACGCAGGTGTAGCTCCGTCCACTTGCGCACAGCCCACCGGCGCGTGAACAGACATCTCTTAGACCATTGGTCAGTACCAGTACGCGATTAACGAGGCTTAAACTAATCTGGAATCTGCCACGGTGCGCCTCCACGATTTGGTTTCTCTTTCGTTGATTTAGAATAAAAGGAATCCTTTGATTCATCTCACATTTTGATAAATCCACGAGGTAAGTAGGGTGGAAAAATTAATTTGCACCTGTAAATTCCTGATGCCTAAATCTACAGGCAATTTTACTCACATATCACCTTTATGTGCTATGGATAGGGTGACCAGACGTCCCCCGACAGTCCCCCAATTCGAATCTCTGTCCCCCTAAAAATCACTACCTTCGGGGGACGCACTAATGTCCCCCTTTACGAAATGTGCCCGTCTTCTGTCCCCCATTGCGTACACAAATAGTAATAAATTGCTGATTGCTCCAAGATAAGAGTTAAGATATTTTTTCTTGAAACCTCTAAGGCTCTTGCTGCAGCATAGCTACAGTAGGTCTTAGAATTTATGAATTAATGCTCATACTTCTCTTGCACTCGTCCATGTACGGCTAAGTCCAACTGCTACGTGTTGGTAGTCGATTAATAATCATAGCACTCCAAAGAGGACGACATCGTGGCATCCAGAAGGAAGTGCACTTTCAATAAAAAATTATAAAGTGAATATCCTTTCACAAAAAAGCAAAAAGTGGAAGTGATGTCAAGCGTTTAAAGTGCACGTCGTACTTTGCGATGACAAACGGTGGAAAATATGATATTGAACGTCATTTAAAGACTAGAAGGCGCAAGCGTGCTGATGCCTCCTCCTCTTCAAGGCAAGCCAATGACCACATTCCTACAGAAGGAAGGATTTGGAGAACAAGAAAAGAATTTGGCAGCAGCAGAAGGAACTTGGGCTTATTATGCAGTGCGACACAATTTTTCATTCCGTTCTGTAGATTGCACTTCCAGGCTTATTAAAAAGTGTTTTGACAATTCGTTTGCATGCGCTCGCACCAAAACGGAGGCAATTTTGAACAATGTTTTCCTGCCTGACGCCTTAGAATCCTTAAAAGAGGATTTGTCTCAGGAAAATTGTGTGACTATATTGTGACTGCTCTAATCACGCTAATATTAAATTGTGTCCTTACTGGTTGATACTTTTGCCCTGCCATGGTGTCAAGGTTGAAATTTTGGAAGTTAAAATCTAGGTGGAGAAACGAGTGAAAGGCTTTCAGACTATGTACAAGAAACTCTCAGCTCTAATGAATTGTCTTCAATTGTTGGCATTGTGAGCTGACAACACAAATTGCAAACTTTGGTGGACCATCATGGTTTCAAAATAATGTTTTTACCGGGTGCAACAAAATCTAGAAGAATATTAATTGGTGTTTAATGCGCCGCTCATATATATAATGAATAGCTGTATGAAAGCTGCATCGGGAGCATATATTTTACTATTGAAAAGTAACACTCGCTCTGAATAAATGCTGTCTGAATCATACTCTTTCTTTTATTCAGATGTTTGCATGTATATGTAATATATAATTTTTGAAGAATAAATCTCATATGCCAGAATGAAAAGACCGAGCAGCTCTCTCTTCTCTCTCTCTCTCTCTCTCTCTCTCTCTCTCTATATATATATATATATATATATATATATATATATATATATATATATATATATATATATGACTTTTTTTATCACATCTCCGTGATTCATATTCAATCAGTAAGCTACAAACGTCCTTTAATATCCTATTCGCTCTACCGGAAATAATGTATTTTTTCATATATGTTACCGAAGGAGAATTTTTAGTTGATAATAAGTTCGTCGTCTCGTGGGCTGAACCAGCGAAGACAAGAGCTCAGGACTACAGTGGACGCATTTTAAACCACGCGGCCAGCAAGGAGGTAATATATATATATATATATATATATATATATATATATATATATATATATATATATATATATATATATACATATATATATATATATATATATATATATTATAGTTATTACGTTACATGCTGCATATACATACTTGTTAATTTATATGGGTGTCCCCCTTTCACAGCTCAGATAAATGGTCACCCTAGCTATGGAGGTTTGTCTACCAAGTATATGGCTTGTGTAACTTGCTCAGTTTGAATAATAATAATTAAAAAACACTCACAGTAGCATGAGTCTTGAAATGGAGAAACAATTCCACAGTTATGTTTATGAAAAGAAGAACCGATCAGATTCCCGAAAGCTATCTGAACATATTATCTTTAAACATATGTACATATAACTGTGGATTTGTTTTCTCCAATAATAATAATAATAATGATAATGAACTTCTATATTACTGTGAGCAGTAAATCCGAACGGAAAATGTCAGTTAAGTGGTCTTTACGGCTTAATATAAAAAAAAATTGACGAACCGTGAGTTTAACCTGTAAATAATGACAACAAAACCAGCAGTGATAATAATAATAAACAAAATTGGTCAGTATCGGTCAGGAATCGAACCTGGCTCTTCTCGGAGGTAAGACGAGTGTCTTAACCACTGAACTATTATGACTATTTTCATAAGCAGTAGTGGTAACAGTTGTAGTGCTTGCAGTAGTTTTAATATTTAGATAAAAGGAAAATAGAAATTTAAAACATAATAAGCGTGAAGAAAGAAATGCTATAAACTCTCTCCGCTCTTTTGTGCTCCCTGGTTTATATTCTTCCTTTCTTTAAGTGGCTGGCCTGCTTCTTGTTTTGGTATTAAACCCCACTCTACTTTATTCAAGACTTTTTTTTCACTTCATATCATTGAATGTCACTTACCGGCTGCTCTGTGAGCAAGAGCCCGTGCTGGCATCCAACACAATCATAAACAACATTCTCTCTCTCTCTCTCTCTCTCTCTCTCTCTCATTGTCAAATCCGTGGCAAGGAGAACTCACAGTTCTCAATGTGTTTATTAGTGATTATGCCAAAGTTGTTTCAATCAAACAAAATGGATAAGTAAATTCCACCTTTCTCTTCCAGATATGGGTCATTCACAAATATCAGTAAGAGGACTTTTATGCTTATGTGTTATTTTGTCACTCCTGTCTTTGATGGTGTAAGTGCATACATTAACCTGTTGTTACAATAAGAAAAAGAATATTGTCATACTCTTGATATTTGAAGTAATGTGACAAATGCAAAACTCTTTTAGAACTCTTTCCTCTTTTAGAACTCTTTGCAGGTTCCTTTCGAGTAATCATCTTCCCGACGCCTTGGAGAAGACATTCCGTTCGTCCGTCAGTAAACGTAAGTTTATGCCTATCAAACGTTTTTACCTTCAATTCGGTTCCAGACACACACACACACACACACACACTGAACGCAACTTCACAGCGCCATTTTCCAGATAAAACACTTTCCTCGTTGCTCTAAACAAAATCAGTCGGACACTTCACAACTTGAAGCACTTTGTTCAGTAATTTACGAGGCTAAAGTTGCAGAAAAAAAAAAGTTTTCGTGGATAGAGAGACTATAGCCATCTACTTCTTGCAATTCCCCTGCCACAAAGGGTCGTATTGCACGAAGGCCCCGCAGTGTTCTTGCCATTTGATAGACCCTCTAGAATCTAGACGATATTCGGTATTTGCAAAGTGGCTCCAGTAACGTTGCTTTTCACTTTTTTTTTTTTTTTTGCTGTCTAACTTCTTATGAGAGCCAAGATATGGAGCCAATCTTTGTCTTAAACCAATAATAATAATAATAATACTAATGAATCAAAGTTCAAAATCTTTCAGCATCATCACCATCCTGAAAATGGATCCAGTCTACTAATAAGGCTACCTTTCATTAATGTTACTGGCGTGTATGTATGTATGTATATTTGTTTGTTTGTTATTTTGTTAATTTCGTTCCCTTCAGATTTAATAAAAAAATTCAAAAATACAACTGCTTAGTAATACAGTTTTTTTTAGGATCAACGAACCTGTAAGTAAGTATGTATGTATGTATGTATGTGTAATTTTGTTAATCTTGTTCAGTTCATACACAAAAATTGAAAAATGCAATCACTAAGTAATGCAGTTTTTTATTAGGCTAAACGAACCTATCAATAAATTTAACACAGCGTGAGAAACTAAACTTTCTGTTTCAGCCAAAATGGAGGACGTAATAGATATGAATAGTTCTTCGTTCAGGATATGGGGAAAAGATAATCAGACGAGTCCTTGCTACAAGTATGAGACAAGGTAATGTCTAATGACGTCATCGTAATATTGATAAAGCTGACGGAGTTGCCTGATTGGATATGATCTTCAGTCACGTATTTAATAATTGATTCCAGCAGTACAAGACATGCAGAATCTCTCTCTCTCTCTCTCTCTCTCTCTCTCTCTCTCTCTCACTTCATCTATATATATATATATATATATATATATATATATATATATATATATATATATATATATATATATATATATATACGGATACTTGATAATGTGGACTGTTTGTCCAAGAAAGCTTGTAACTTTTTGAATAAAAACTCATTAGATACCAGCCAGTTTGAATGAGGTCCTTTTAGTAATTCTACTAATGCAGAACAATTGTGTATGTGATAAAGTTAATATATAATGTATGAAAATATATATATATAATATATATAATGTATATATATATATATATATATATATATATATATATATATATATATATATATATATGTACTATACATATATATGTATAGTATGTATGTATTATATACATTCACATTTACATACATACATGCATAAATATAGACAGAGATGTGTAGATAGAGATATATGAAGATCATTCCAAATGCAACTTCACTGTAAAGAAGTCCCCTCTTTCGGACTCTTTCAAAGCAATCTAAAATAACCCCAACTTTCTTCTTCTTTTTCTTCCCTCTTCCAGATTTGCCAAAGGTCTGAGACCCATTTGGCTCCTATCCTACCCTGGTTCTGGGAACACCTGGTTGAGGTACCTCCTCGAGGGAGCGACGGGGATCTTCACTGGCTCAATTTACGACGATAAAATCCTCTACGAAGGAGGTAGGTTTGTGACCTGCAATGGGCAGAGGAGTCTGATTTTTTAAGTGCAATAGACTCAGCATTGTCAACAGCAACGATAAGCTAGTATCCTAATACCCTTTTCCAGCCCAGATTCGACGAAAACAAGAAAAAGGGAAAGGAAAGAAGCAAGGAAGGTGGGGCTTAGCCACCGAGGAGGGTGTGAAAGAGGAAGGATGGTGACAAGAGCCAGGAAAAATAGAGGCAAAAATAGATTTCCGAAGTATATATACATATATATATATATAATGTGTGTATATACATTACATATACGTATCTACATATAATATATACGCATATACACACATGTATATGTGTATATGTGTATAATATATATATATATATATATATATATATATATATATATATATATAATATATATATATATATATATATATATATATGTATATATATTTATATTTATATATATATATATATATATATATATATATATATATATATTTTATATATACATATATATATATATATATATATATATATAATCAGAAAGGGAAATGTCCTTTGATATTCATGGGGTCTATGATAGGTGGTGGGTCGTGGGACCCTTTAAACAGTGTTAGAGAGAACATTGAGCTTGCAGAGAAAGAGAGAGAGAGAGTAAATAACTCTTGACAAACATTTTTTCAGGATATCTTGGAGAGTTAGAGGACGATAAATCCGGCAGGACGCTTACCCAGAAGACCCACGAGACCGTGTCTGACTTTGACATCCCCACAATAATCCTGATACGAAATCCAAAGAGGTGAGACATTACCCTGTTCCATTGATAATTGTTGAATACTCTTTCTTCCACAGACCTTGATGATAATGACAGAAGCAATGAACCGTCAAAATTAGTTTTGCTTTCTTCCATAGATCTTGATGATAACAACTGGAGCAATGATTCATCAAAATTAGCTTTGCTTAGAGTTCATGATGATACCTATCAGTGATTGTTTGTTTTGGTTTTATTAAGTGCCTTTGTGTTCATTACGAGGTTAGATATATCATGGTTTCTCCCCTTTTCCTTCTGATAAAGTTGACATAGGGCTAATACTCCGCCTATGGTATGCCTTACATGGCACACTGTAAAAACTCATAGAGGTTTTTTGCAGAGACCACTCGACCACCAGCTCTATTCTCATCTTGGTCTTGAAACACGACTTAATGTCATCGTTAAAATATTTCAGACTTTCCAGGTAGGATTCAACAGACTTTCCAGCTAGGATTCAACAGACTTTCCATTTAGGACTGAATAGACTTTCCAGTCAGGACTGAACAAATTTTCCAGTTAGGATTCAACAAACTTTCCAGTTAGGATTCAACAGACTTTCCAGTTAGGATTCAACAGACTTTAAGGCTAGGATTGAAATTTCTCTTTTGCAGCTCCTTAAAGGCCAACTGGAATTTCAAGAAGGGGAAGAAGACTGCGAATCCACACCTGGCCCAGATGTCTCTAGGGTACTTCCAGGGGCCAGGTATGTTTAAGCGACTGGAAAAATGGGTGGCTTTTGGAAAGTGTGAAATATTTTTCCGAGTTGAGTAAGGATATTTTCTTTCCAGTTTCACCATAGCCACAAAGATCGCTTAAATTTTTCGGCTCTGTTCGTTGGATTAGATCCACAGGTTCATACCAGGTTTAATATATATATATATATATATATATATATATATATATATATATATATATATATAAATATATATATATATATATATATATATATATAAATAAACATATATATATATATATATATATATATATATATATATATAGATAGATAGATAGATATAGATAGATAGATAGATAGATAGATAGATTGGGCCTATGGCCTTCACCCTATTAGAAGAGACAACAAATTTAAGAGGTCATTGTTGCTATGATGATACTGGAAAGGAAACGTCAATAAATGCCTTTTTAAAGTAGTAGTGTAACTGTACTGATAAAGTGAGTAAAAATACTAATGAGCATCTAACCAGTACCTGAATTTTTACCCGTTTCAGCATTCCGTGACTTTGTCGCTGAAAACATTAGAGTGTGGGAAACTCTATTGGTTAATCACCTGCTCTTGACCAAAGCTCCGACGCACATCGTGTACTACGAAAATCTCAAACAGAATCCATTGTCTGAGATTAGACGCTTACTGGAATTTCTAGGGTAAGGAAGTTTCTGCTCACTGCACCAAATGAATACCAAAGCTCCACAGAGAGAGAGAGAGAGCGAGAGAGAGAGAGAGAGAGAGAGAGAGAGAGAGAGAGAGAGAGAGAGAGAGAGAGAGCTCTGGGGCTGGGGAATTTCATGGAGAAGCACTGTGGGATATGAAATTTGTCAATAGCTTTTCTGTACAGTGAAATTTACGTTAAATTTTAATTTTGGGTTTTCATCTCAATCATTTTTGTTGTTGTAGTTGTACTCTCCAGTATGTCAGGGTGCAGTTTCAATGTGAATCTGTTGTAGCCCTGAAGCAGATCATTTTATAGTTGAAACAGATTTTGTTTGACCTTTCCGGACTTTAGCCTTGTGACTGGAGATATTGAAGTGTTGCCAGCGAATTGTGAAAAATAAAGGCCATATATATATATATATATATATATATATATATATATATATATATATATATATATATTATATATACAAATATATATATATATATAGTATATATGCATATATATATATATTAATATATATATATATATGTTGTGCGTGTGAACATTTTTATAAATAGGCTCGTGTGGTTTCTAACTAGTCCAGTTATATTGCAATTACTTTATTCCACGATTGTGGAAAGTAAAAATCTATTTACCTGTTGAATACACAATTTATGAACGACTGATCATATATGTATAATATAGATTCATACATACAAATAAATAAATATACATACTGTATACATGTGTGTATATATATGTTCAAATACATATATATATTCGTGTATGTGTGTGTGTGTGTGCGCGCGCGAGCGAGTGTACCATCGAAGTAAAGTGAAAATCAAAATAGAAAGGGGAAACTAAAATCAAGAACTTAACATACAACGACCTGAAATGGTGCCTATTCCCTGACAGCCTTCCCGTCAGCGAAGAACGAATGGCGTGCCTTCAGTCCCACACCACGGGATCCTTCAAACGCAAAGGGAGGGAGATGAAGGATCCCTTCGCCGATCGCGAGGACAGGTCCTTCGCTGTCGCCGTGTCGTCAGTCCGTCGGCTCATCAAAGACTTTGGATATCCTGAACCTCCGCTTTATGATGACGTCGACGAGTTGTTATAAACGTTGCTATCAGTAGATATTGTTCAGTTTAGAATATCCTCATTCGTATATGTGTGTATGCATATATATATATATATATATATATATATATATATATATATATATATATATATATATATATATGTGTGTGTGTATATATAATAATATAAACATAATATATATGAATAAATATGTATAAACATAAATATAGATATAGATCTATATATACCATATAGATATAGATATATATATATATGTATATATATATATATATACACGAGTATGTATGTATATACATATATATACATATATACATACACACACACAAGCATAAGTTATTGACATTATAGAAACACACACAGTCATTTATATTTATATATATTATAAATATATATATATATATATATATATATATATATATATATATATATATATATATATATGCATATGCATATGTATGTGTGTATGTGTGTGTGTGCACCATCAAAGAAAGTCTGAATCCATTGACGAATCTTCGTTGAGAAACTCGTTTCAGTGCATCTAACTAAATATCAGAAATACTACATTGCACTTTGAATACTCTAATCTTTCACGTCATTTTTATATTCTTCTGTGAAAGAATTCAGTGATGAATCCTCAGAGTCATTTGTATTTAAGTATATTCTATGAAGACAATGAATACTATTACATTTGGAGATTTTTTGTCAACTCTTCTATCATAACATTTATACCTAACGTCAGGGATCAAACCTTCGCTTCTCACCAAGGAAGTCCTGACTTCTTTACCAACGTTAGGTAGAAGTTGATTTCATCATTTCTCAAGGGCAGTTTTTCCTAATAACAGAATATCCCCGAATAAATATTTGGGATTAAATTAGAACTGGTTTTGCCCAAGCAGCTCAAATCAATGCACAGATTCTCAAACACGTTTCTATGAGGTTTTGGTCGCATGGTAGCATTTAGCTCACTGAAACTAGCAAATATTGCGTAACGAAGTAATAATATATTTACAAGTAGCGGATCAAACTTGATTTATCCCTTATTTGCCCATAATGTCAATATTGATGCTAACACAAATTGGTAGTGCTGGTGCTAAATAAATTTGTGTTATTAACATGCATGTTAGTGGTATAAGTAACATTCTTATGATATTTTTTGAAGAACTACAATTAAAAAGAGGATATTGTTCTTAAAACATTTTTAAATATGCTATCTTAATCATTGGCTCTTTTCTTCACATATTCACCATCTGTCCTCGTATAAAATTGTTCAGTGCGTAAACAAAAAAGGAGTGTTAAAACTAAGTTATATGATTAGGAAAACAGAAGCAACAGGAGAAATCTAAAGCATAAGGAAGGAAGCTATAAGTAACGCTTGTGACTTCAGGATTGCTGGTGTCCATAGCAAATGAGAGACGCGGTAGCTGTCGGGTATTTCAAAGACGCTATGGAGGAAGACGAACTCACTCATTTTTCCATATTTTATTTCGACATTTTATTGAGTGTAAATTGTCTGTTTTTCTTAAATACTAAAATGTATAGGCAGTGGAGTTAAGTGTTACATAACTTAAAAATAATCTATAACTGTATTTACACATCTTTAACTCTGTCATGAGAGTTTCGGCACTGATTCTGGTCTCAAACCCAGACGAAACATGTGTTCTTGAACGTTGTGCGAACGCCCCTGCCCTGCAAGAACCTTGCAACACACGTTAGGAGTCATATGCAAGAACTAAGGACCACAAACCAAAAGCGTAAACATTCACAAATCTTCAGTGGAGGAACATCTATTCGGTGCTACCCTTGATTCCTCATTGCACGAGGCGGAATGATTGTCTTTGACAAAGGGCGCCACACAGCACAGCTTGCTTTGCAAGAGCGCCAGGGCATCGAAGAGCACTCTCTTCATCTCTCTCACGAAGAAGAAGTACAAGACGAAGTTGAGCGAGAATCCAAGCATCTCTAAGCAATTTGCAACGGCGCGGAAGACCTGTAGGGAAGAAGAAGAAGCGAGTTATGAAATGAAATTTGTATTTCGACGGAAATGCATAACGAGGAAGAGAAAGTGTATTGGATTGTTATACAGGGCTATAACAATTGGTAAACAAGCTATACTATTCTCTCTCTCTCTCTCTCTCTCTCTCTCTCTCTCTCTCTCTCTCTCTGTTTTCCACAACATATCCAAACAATGACAAGGAATCAGCATGTGAAGAAATATCAGACAGATTTTAAAAGTTATAGATTAAATGACTACCTTACAGACAATGAAGCTGTACTGTGGTACTCACCTCATGCTCGAAAGTCCCAAAGTCCGACCCAGCCGTATCTTTGAGAGCAAGAACAGCCGCTGGCAAGTTCGTCAGCAAGAAGCAGCACACAACAGCCACGAGCAGATGGACCAGCCGCCTCTCCCTCTGGGCTCTCCCGCCGTCATCTTGTTTCGCCTCCTCTTTGGGGAACCTCTTGGCCCGCACCATACCCTCTTTCTGCGCCACGATCCTCCTGAAGGTGACGATGATGCACAAGTTCAAGACGGCCAGTATGATGCTGGGGACCATCCTGTGACACAGCTCGACGATGATTTCCCACACGTGCCAAGCTAGCGACCCCGTCACGGCCTCGACGCCTTGGTAGGTCCAGCCCTGCCCTGTCTCACTGCAGACCACTCTCTGGTAGAAGCAGTGGGGCATGTAGATGAAGAACGGGACGACTAAAGACAGAGTTATTCTCACGACTGCCAGTCTGGGCGCATTGACGTTCCTGTAACGTCTGGGAAAGCAGACGGCTACGAACCGGTCGACTGACAGCCCCACCACTATATACACGCTGGCGCTGGTCAGGGCGTTCATGAGAGGGATCTCCAAGTGGGCGTAGTAGAACGCCCAACCGTAAGGGAGAACCCTTCGGTCGACGTGGATGAGAGCTGGCACGAGAGAGCTGGAAGCGAGGAGGTCAGTCACAGCCAACCACATGAGGTACTTATAGGTCGTCTCCATGTCGGTCCTCTTATGTTGCCTCTGCTTCTTGCGGACTTTCCAGAGCATGAAGATGTTGAGGAGGTTGGTCGAGACTGCCAGAGCGATCAGGACTGGAATGACGTGCTGGTAGACGATGGTGTTGAGCAACGCCACTTGCTCTTCGGATGCCTCTTCGACGGCCTCCATCTCGTCAGATCCGTTCGTCCTTCCAGCATAGGTCTCCACTGGTTCTGGAAAGCACGCCCTGGAAGACGATAAAGAATATGTCGTCATTCTCTTCCAGATGCACTATTGGATCAAGCTATATTGAATAAATTACATCAGACTTAATATGATTATGAAATGTAGGGTGCTAAACTTATTAATTTCTTTATAAAACCAGATCGACAGGATTATTTACACATTTTGTAATGGGTAAATCAGAAAGCATTGTAGGGCACTGGTAAACAACACTGAAAAAAAGAGGAGATAAAATTTCTCGACAAGCAACAATGAGAGATAAATGACTGAAAATTGAAAAAAAAAAGGTCATTTGAACTGATGGAAAGAAGGAATAAAATTTTGATTCTCATCTTTAAATAGAAATGAGGAATTTTCTTGGAAATTATGAAGTAAGAAGAAAGGTGGCTTAAGATTATTTCCTTAAATCAATAATCGTGGGAATTATAGGAAGGCAATATTTTTGAATGCTGGAAATGAAAGGACAAAAAGAGTATTAACTTGAGAAAACGCAACAAGAAAGAATTTTCTTGCGCTGATACCTAGAAAAAAACGAAAAAAATAAAAACATGAATAATCAAACTGACCTCAGCTGAGGAAATAACTGAATGTGATAAAAGAGAAATACCCAGAAGCCATAAAGACCCTAATAATTATCGGTCTTAGACTAATATAATTAATCGTCATAGACAACGAGATTATTAAATCTGATAACAGTGGAAACACTAAATACTGAGCTTAAGACCAATAGCACTGTAGATTAAAAAAAATATGTAATAACAGAATTAAGTCATGAAATTAAATATTAAGGAATAATGGAACAGATGTTAAAATTACATTGGTGTTCTCATGAATCTGGTGACGTGAATGAGGTCCTATAAGCTTGCCCTTGTAAATAGAACCCTAAATATGTAAACATCAAACATAAAACCATGTTTGGTCCGCTAAGACAAATAACTGGACGAATAAACGGCGTGTTTGTTTGTGAGTTTAGAAAATGGACAACCATAAACAGCATAGGACCTTATACGAAGATCACTGTTCAGAAAATAATGTTTATCTTGTACAGTGTACAGATCATCGTTGCACTTTCGCGAGCGCTGTGACGTCAAATCAACACAGTGTTGGTAAGGCAAGGCAGTGAAATAAGTTAACAACGTTCAGATATGGCTTCGAATAGACGGGACAAAATACTAAATAAAACAAGACATTGGTAAAGAAAAAATAAAATGAAACGTAGTAAAGGATTACAAGGATATTCTGGTACTGAAGGTAATTAAAAAAAACGTATATTAATAAATAATAAAACATAAAACGTAGATAGTGAAAAGAACATTATCCTAGTAAGAGAGAGTTATGTTTATGTATTTTTCACTCAGGTTTGTTGCATAATTCTTTACTCTTTTTACAAAACACGATGTTTCAATAGTTTATGTAACTGTCAATCCATCGATTAACAAATTTTTTACAGGCCTGGAGTACTGACGGCAAAATTTTATAAATGAAGAAGGAAGGGTATTCCATGAAAAACTTCTAAGAAAAATGTTATGCATTACAGAATGCATTACAGATGTCTGTAATAATAGCTTGGAAATTTGTTACCTAATCCTAGAGATTGGGTATTAATCAGCTATTGATTATCTTGCCAGCAGCTTAAAAAGAATGCTTCGAAAACTATGGTTCCAGTCATTCCATGAGCAGGATTCTGACCCAAACCAAGAAATAGAAGTCCAAATTAAGAGCAAAATTTTTAAAATAATTTAAATAATTCAGGGAACATCGGTTTACCTCCTATAGGCCTAAGGTGAAAGATCGGCAAAGAAATTAAATTTTCCTTCATTGTGATCAAGATATTGTTTTGTTTATCAAGCACAAGAAGAGCTGAATGATTCACTGTATGCAATCCAGGTATGGTTTTTCCCAAGCATAGGAAGAGGTGAATGAATGCTCACAGTCCACTCCCTCGTATACGCTATCGACCAAAATACGTCAGGCATTACTTGAGCTCCTTAATGAAATTGACTGTTCACTCGCTCGTCTCTCAAGACAAACTTACAGACACTGAAAGCGGTTATTTAAATCCCGCTACCAGGACATGAGAGGACTCTCATAGTCCACCTCACTGTCAATAAACACGAAGAGATCTCTCTCTCTCTCTCTCTCTCTCTCTCTCTCTCTCTCTCTCTCTCTCTCTCTCTCTCTCTCTCAGCATATTAGACTGATGCATATTAGGGGAAAATGAAAAAAAATAAACGTAAGACAAGGGTTACGATGAAGTCATTCCCCAGAGTATATATCATGTTCTACTTGATCACTCTATCTCTACCTCTACCTCTTATGTACTTTATCAAGTGCTTTTTTATGTAGAGAAATTGATTCTTTATTTCAGATGTATCCACAACCTTACAACCCCCTCCGTCTGATTTTCATTATCAAGAATAAACAAACCAGGCTTTTAAAAAGTCACCACTTACTTTCTGTATAGGGAGGTACTCAGATTCCCCAGCTGATTATTTGAAGAAGCTAATGGGTAAAATATTTTAGTTGCTGTGGGAACCATTTAGGATACATGATCCACTATGTGAAGTTTCATAAAAAAAAATGTTTGTTGGTGCGCTATTCCTCAGAGATAGTTTAAATAAGGCTAAATCAGAAGTGACACGCAACTGAATTTAAATGGAATTATTGTAAGCTTGCCAATTTGCATAGTTATTTAACCAATGACGCTGAAGGACTCTCATCTCTCTCGGGAAATCTTCGTGTCTTGCTTTTGTTCGTTTATAAAGTTGATCCACGATTTTTGTGTAATCTTTGGGCTTCCATGGAAATTTTTTGGTAATCCCTTGTACTCTCGAACAAATTCGAGCCCCTCCCTCAACAAAAACCATTAACAATTGACTAGAATTGATGAGAAACGACAGAAAAGCATTTCACGATTTGTCTCAGATTTTCCGATTATTTAGCCATCTCTAGGATCTGACCACAGACGTTCTGACAGTTCGAAATATATAGATGAACTAAGTAAGCCTTCCTTTCATCCCGTTCATCAAAGATCTCACCAGCTAAAATGGTATATGAATACAGTATGCTTGTAATTCCTGCTGAAGAATATTTTCTTCATTTTTAAAATTTCATATCACATTCAAAATTCGATTCTGTATTGTGTGATTTTCTTAAGTACCGCAGTTCTCTCCGGTACTTATTCGGTGTGCCGTTGTAAAGACTACATACTCAGATAAATCACCGTAGTGTTTATGTTTGTTTTCGTTATCCCGTTGGAATTTGAGCTAAAAGTTCTTCCGTGCTCAGCATGGTAACAACCTTAAGGCAGGTAATTTTTTGGTGTTCTAGACTACCGTAATTAACACGAGATATGTTAGTGAAATTTGTGACATTCGTATATCACTGTGACATTAGAGCAGGTCAGGTTGAGCATATGGAAGCCTACTATAGGACTAGTAGCTGACCTGCTACTAGATTACCGGTGTTGTAGGGAAGCCATGGTCGAATTTTATTGTATTATTTTTTTATTTGCTTTAGGCTCAGCACGTCTGTGAATTTAACGGTGAGTCAGACTCTGTATAGGCTAGGTTATGTCTAGCCTATTTCTGGTAATGTTTCAGGAGACTCCATTCAGCCATTTCGACATGAAAAGCCATTTTGGGTTTTTCATGCAAAAATGGCCAGGAAATGATGGGCCAGTATATTAATTATTTTTCTCTTTTATTAAGCATTTACGAAGGTTATACATTGAGAAGAATTTTTTTGTTTTGATGTGTTTTACCCAAGAAAAATATAAATTATAATGTGGGAGGTGGCTGGAGTCTTCTGAAAAATAACCCTATTCCTAACCTAGGTTAGTGTCAGCTGTATGTTGATGATGGTTCAGTTTCTTCCACAACCTACAGTAGGTCTGACCCTTATTTTGAATGAAGTTTCGGATTTTCTGTAGACCCAGGCCAGCACCTAGCTGCTGAAATATATGTCTGTAGGCTAGGCAGACTAGCCTGTTAGATTGTTGTTAGACTAGGCTAGGCTATTGTGCTAATGTTGTTTTTTTTCACGTGTCTGTAT
>NC_089793.1:7375323-7492823 GCF_040412425.1 Macrobrachium rosenbergii | reverse complement strand
TGCTTAAAATGCCTCTCTTTTAAATATTGACTGCGTGATACGCTATACTTTCCATTTGCAGTGAAGTGAAGTTATATATAAAAACACAGTAATCTAAGTTAGCAGCTTTGAATATAAGAAAATTAATGTACTTAATATTTTTGCAGAATAATGAGTAATGACGGCTGTTTGCTAACGTACAAAAGCGTTTGTATAGCGTTCATACATACGTATACGCACACATAATGTATGTATTTTGTCAACAAATATATATATATACATATATATATGTATATATATTTATTATGTTATATACATATATGTGTATATATATGTATATAGTTATATATATATATTATTATATATATATATATATATATATATATATATATATATATATATATATATATATATATATATATATTATGAGAGAGAGAGAGAGAGAGAGAGAGAGAGAGAGAGAGAGAGAGAGAGAGAGAGAGAGAGAGAGAGATAAATGCCCCTTGTCACGATTTTCTTATTGCAGTTCCCCTTCTTTATATTTCCTCTTATTTCTGCAGGGAAAAATGTGGTTGTTCTTTCTCTACTCATATGTTATATTCCAGCATCGTGTTTTGTATATTAGGATAATAGAATACTTACAGTGTTAAGTAACGTCTCCTAAGGAATCTGTAGGTTGCTTGGCCCCCCGTATATTTTTCATCACCAACTTTAGTAGCGCAAACTGTTTATTTTAGTAAGCCAATTAGGTCTGGTTTACTCGGTAACCTCTACTGTCAACGAAATAGAGAGAGAGAGAGAGAGAGAGAGAGAGAGAGAGAGAGAGAGAGAGAGAGAGAGAGAGAGAGAGAGAGAGAGAGGGGTTAGGAAAAATTTTCATACTAAAAATAAATTTTATTTTGTGTCGGCAGAGAGAGAGAGAGAGAGAGAGAGAGAGAGAGAGAGAGAGAGAGAGAGAGAGAGAGGGTGGGTGGAGAAATGGAGAGAGGAAAATGGTAATTACTGAAGAAACTAATGAAATTAATTAAAATGGAATGGAGCGCTAAGTTTTCTTCCTTTTTCTCAGAATAGTTCTAGTCTTATACGATATTTCGAAGTTAGCTCGCAGTACTGTTTTCCTATCAGGCCTGGGCAAGCTACGGACATTAATCTGTTTCCCCTCTAACATGCACGCCCCCCTTTTTTTAAAGGACATTAGGCTGTCTCCCGCCCTCAGCTAATATACTTTCTCTTACAAAAATAAAAAGGATCGTCTACCTTAATCACGCTCTTACTATGCAGCCGAATGCACCATGTGACGTCACGCAGCATACCATGGGACTGAGCGATTGACTGATTGCTCTAGAGTCGTGTAGCAACAACTGTGGCCGTCATAGCAGTATGATTTATGGCATGAAGTACCCTAACCACAGTCCACTGTATCTGAGGCATCCTTACAGTGCCAACCTCTGAGATATTCCTACGGTGCCAGCCTCTGAGATATTCCTACGGTGCCAACCACATTCCAGTTTTACTCTTGTTTTAGTTTGCGTTTTTCGGCGATGCGTGAAAATTCCTGGCTTCCAGTAAAGTAATTGGGCTTAGGATTAAAGTGAAACTGATTAACTGTTGTCGTTCATTCTGTTCAGATAAAAGTATTTACACGTTCTCCATAAAAGGCCGGGTGTGGGTTATGTTGCCATGCAGCCGCTTAATTTCGGTTTGGTTCCTAAGGTCATCTTTTTCTATTTTGTTAATTCTCGAGATTTTATAATTTTCTTTGTTTACATTTGCCTCCAGTGGCAAAGTTAAATAAAGAAGAGGAGGCAAAAATATTCTCTAATTTTTTTCTGGTCCCAACAAAAACCAGAGAGTAGAAGAATAAAAGAAATTGTACTTTTAAGTAATTTTTCCGAGTTGATGTAAAAAAAAACCATGACTGACTTCTAAAATCTATAAACAAAACGCACAGAAATAGCATGGCTCTGACAGCGAGTCATAAGAAGAGGAAATACCCCATGACGAAAAGATGAATAGAGAAACCCATTTTTAAACTCCGGATGGCTTACATAAACCATGAGGAATTCATCCATCAGTCGATATGTTTGGAAGCGAGCGCTAATGCCGGTTCCTGAAATTTGACGACCTGGTGGTCCATTTTTGGAGGCTTTCTGGGAGAAAATGGATGAGAGCGGTGGAGAGGTTACAGATGGAACGGAAATATCTTTTCGACAGGAACCGCTGAGGGTGTTGAGCAATTGGAACCTCAAAAGTTCAAGCGAAGATGCAATGCATTATTACCCTAAAGCAGTTCTCCTTGTATTTTAAAATTTACAGAAATTATTATTTATTTACTTATTTATTTGTTAATATATTTTTTCTTTTCTAATAATTGATCTCTCTTTTTTTTATTCCCTATAACCTTGTGATACTTCTTTGAAATGAACACCAAATTCTTTGGAAGCTTGAATACAGAGAGAGAGAGAGAGAGAGAGAGAGAGAGAGAGAGAGAGAGAGAGAGAGAGAGAGAGAGAGGGAGTTTCTCCTCACTAAATTCATCGTCTCTTAGCCAAAATTTAAGTGATTCTTAATATGCTGAAAGGCTCGAGAGAAGACGAGTGATCACTTACGTATAAAACAAGTTACTTTGAGAGAGAGAGAGAGAGAGAGAGAGAGAGAGAGAGAGAGAGAGAGAGAGAGAGAGAGAGCGAGCGTGTTTCTCCTCACTAAAATCGTCCTCTCTCAAGCAAAATTTAAGTGACACTTGTATGCTGAAAGACTCAAGAGACGACGAGTGATCACTTATACATATAAAATAAGTTACCGAGAATATAGACCGGACGGAGTCATCGCCGCTTATGCTTTGATATAAGAGCGAAAGGAGATTTCGCCCGACAACGTTTGTAAACTGAGAAGACACTGTTTTGACTTCGCTGAAGCGGAAGACAGAAGTGATGACGTCACGCGCCTTGCGTCGTTTGATGGATGGTTGTGATTCGATGGTTTGTTATCGGTTTTGTTTGAATTGTTCGCTGTGTGTGTTGTTATAATTTCATTTTAAAGTCGCCTCCTGTATAGGGTTATGATTTTATTTTTAAGTCGCTTCCTGTATGGGTTATGATTTTTTTTAAAGTCTCCTCCTGTATGGGGTTATGATTTTATTTTAAGGTTGCCTCCTGTATAGGGTTATGATTTTATTTTAAGGTTGCCTCCTGTATAGGGTTATGATTTTATTTTAAGGTTACCTCCTGTATAGGGTTATGATTTTATTTTAAGGTTGCCTCCTGTATAGGGTTATGGTTTTATTTTAAAGTCAACTCCTGTATAGGGTTATGATTTTTTTAGTCTCCTCGTATAGGGTTATGATTTTATTTTAAGGTTACCTCCTGTATAGGGCTATGATTTTATTTTAAAGTCACCTCCTGTATGGGGTTATGATTTTATTTTAAACACCTGTGTTGGGTTAGCTTATTGTAAACTCGCCCCTGTGTGGGCTCATAATTTTGATTTAAACTTATCACTGTGGAGTTAGAATTTTATTTAAAAAAGAACCCCCTGCATGGGGTCATAATATTATTTAAAACTCCTGCCCCCCTGTGAGGTTACAATATTATTTTCAACTCGCCCCGTGTGTGGGGTTATAATCTTGTAATTTTTTACTCAGCACTGTGCTGTTATGATTTTCATTTTTAACTTTATTATATGTTTTTAGTTTCAGCTACGCTGTGCAGTTGTAATTTAATTTTTAGAACTCCACATTATTCGACTTTTAACTCTACAATGCCTATGACTTTATAGCTCCTCGCTGTATATAGGATTATAATTCTACTCATATATTATTTTTCATCTTATTCTCCATGTAATGGGGGTGCTCTGGGGTGGGGATGTCAATAGTTGGGGTAGGGGATTGCTGTTGATGCTAGAGAAATCTTGCATTGTACCTGTGTGGCGCACTGTAGACGATATTTAAGCATCTTTGTAACATCCCATTTGTCTTACAGCTGCATGGATTTTCGCCTTTAACCTTTGATCTGTTCCATTTTGTCTCCTCCCACCTAGCTGTCCAACTTCTTTAACTTTATTCTACGGTCCAATTTTTACCGCTGTTTTAGGAGCAAATCTTTCGGATGTACCTTAGTAGAATCTGAAACGGGAATAATAATAATAATAATAATATTAATAATAATAATAATAATTGAATGACTGACGGCAGCTTCGAAGACAGAACTTCTGTACTGTATTAGAAGGACAGAAGGACGATAAAAATTTGAAATTCTTCAATGGTTAAAATTCTAAAACAGTGTGAATCGAGTCGGATGAAATTAGGATATTAAGACCCACGTAAATTTATGTTACTTCAGTAAATCTCTTTGTAATTTGATCATGTGAGATATCCTTCTACTATTCTGGACCATTTTCGTAATATTTGAAAGACTTGGTTTGCAGTGAGGAATGCACTCTCGCTAGTTAAATTCAGTATTTCAAGACCCACATAAGATTCATGTGTCACTACAATAAATTTTTTTCTAGTTTGCTCATGTAAAATAATTTTTACACTGAGTCGTTGTTTGTGATTTTAGTTTGCAATGTGTAAGGCGTTTCTGCGTTTTGATTTAATTCCATATTTATTTAAGGAAAAATCGTCATACTTTCTTTATATTCAGGTCTAAAATGATAATTGTATCTTGCAGGAGTCGAAACGCGTTGAAAAATCTACTGTATGTTTTGTTCTGTTTCGTGTAAAAATGATAATTTCAAAGTTAACTCTCCCGTGTGGCGTTTCTCTTTATTACTGTGATTGTCGTTAACAGTTTCATTATTAGGGTAAGCAGCAGCAGGAGTGTTCGGGGGATGGCAGCAGCAGCAGCAGCAGTAGTAGTAGTAGTAGTAGCAGCAGTAGTAGTAGCATTATTATTATTAGTAGTAGCAGGAGTAGGAGGAGGAGGAGTGTTCGGGGGATGGGGGTGGGGTAGGCGGAGGGAGGTGTCTTGGTGCCACGGGAATCTTTCACAACCGAAATATTCAGACGGCCTCAAGACTTCAGTCTCCCGTCGAGGGGAAAACCTAATAAGGAACAAGAACAAACATTCCGAAGAACGAGAGGAGAACTAAACACTGCGGAGAGTTAGAACAATAAATATAAGGAGAATACCGACGACAACCCACTCAATCGACGGGAGAGAAATCTGTCCTTTAATGGAGAGAGGACTTCTTAACTTGGCACTGGTCTTTTTCCCAGAGGCTTCTGAGACTCGGTTCGCCGCGAGTTGGCTCAGAGGATCCTCAGTAAATATTAGAGAAGAGGAGGCGTTCCGCGATAAGCTCGCTGTGTGTGTGTGTGTGTGTGTGTGTGTGTGTGTGTGTGTGTGTGTGTGTTTGAGGTAAGATGCTGGGAAAAAATAATTTTCGACAATGGTTTTATTTCTTCCCCGGTTGTTCGGTAAAGGGTTGTTTGTTGCACAATATTGTTAGGTTTTTGTTATTGTTATCATTATGATTTTCCCCCAGATTTCAGTGACAAGTGATGGTATGTTTAAACATTTATAAAATTATTTAATTTTTCCTAGGATTTCAGATATTTGTCGATTTTGGGATTTGCAAATGGAACATTTACGAACTCAAGCTCAAGTTAGCTACCAAATTGAGCACTTCTGAATAGTATAAACATCGGTCATAAACAGAATATCTAACAAAATCAACCCACGAATCTTTAAACAATAATCACCTCAAGGAACGATATACAGTTTACTGTTAAGCGTGTAACGGCGTATCAGGTTTTGTGGGTGATTTACGAAATTACGGCTGTCAGCGCCCAGCATTATGGCACATTAGACCATTCAGCGCTTAAGACAGAGAAAGAGGGGAGTTGGAGTGGTTTGACAGCAAGAAAATAAAGAGATTCAGAAATTAATAGAATTGAATTACAAGGATCTACAGTAAAGTAGAACTGGGGTAAAACCCCACAGTTGCACTAAGAAGAAATAGAGAGTTTGGACAGCAGGATAAAAAAACCCCACTATATTTCAGGACTCCTTTGTGGGGTAGTGCCATCAGAGCTCACGTGGTGTTCTGTAGGAATCCCTAAAGTGTGTTTGCAATGTCCCATCGGCCCCGAGCTGCACCAACACTTTAGCCTTTTATTTCATATCCACTTCAATATCCTTCTTCAATCTTGCTGTCCAACCCCTCTAGCAATTACTTCTTAGTGCAAGTTGGGTTTTTTCCCAGTTCCACTTTTAGAGCCTTGAACGTCATCACATATTTTCTGGATCTCAGTCCTTGTAATTCAATTCCATTAATTTCTGAATCTCTTTATTTTCTTGCTGCTCTAAATCACCCCCAACTCCTTTTCAGTCTTAAGCGGTGAATGGCCGGAAGTACCTCAGTGCTTGGCTTGGCGCCTAAGTTTCATAATTCATACATTCATTAACTTTATGGGTAAGAATGATAAGACGGTCTGAAACCTGCCATATCAACCAGACCTTTCCAGGCGACGTTAATCCGATATCCTTTCATTTGTTCAGCTAATCATAGTTGGCAGCAGTCAGAGCAATTTATCAGTCATTGTTTGGAGAGAGAGAGAGAGAGAGAGAGAGAGAGAGAGAGAGAGAGAGAGAGAGAGAGAGAGAGAGAGAGAGAGAGATGGAGGAGAGAGAGAGAGAGAGAGAGAGAGAGAGAGAGAGAGAGAGAGAGAGAGAGTTCAAAAAACATTGGAGGAATGAGTGGCACCTGTGAAATTTTTATGAATTAATTCTGGAGATTTTTTATAGAGAGAGAGAGAGAGAGAGAGAGAGAGAGGAGAGAGAGAGAGAGAGAGAGAGAGAGAGAGAGAGTCAAAACATCATGGAGGAATTGGTGATCTGGCATATACGCTTTTTCCAGTGTGAAATTTTTATGAATTAATTTGGAAGTTTTTGAGAGAGAGAGAGAGAGAGAGAGAGATTCCAACATGTCATATATATATATATATATATATATATATATATATATATAGAAGAGAGAGAGATGGGGAGAAGACTCTCAGAGAAACGAGAGAGAGAGAGAGAGAGAGGAGATGAAATTTCAGCATTATGTGAGTGGCTTAACTATAAGAACATGTTTGCAGGCATATACGTTTTTCCTGTGTGACCCATTATTTTCATTAGAGAAGAAGAGAAAAAATGTCGAAAACATCGGTTCTATAAGAACATGAACGAAAACCGTGAAAAATATGTCTGGGAATCCTGACGATGTATATTTGCTTTTAAGCTACTGACGCCTCATAGATCTTCTTTTGTTTACCTTTGAGTATGAAATTGAGCTGGTAGTGGTATTCTGCCATATTTCTTGGTTATTCATTGAGTGCTGTAAATAAACTCTTCTATGGAGTTCAGTAAGAGCAAGGACTCTGGCAAAAACGGTTCATATATTCTGCGAAATTTTGTTTGAAAATTTTGCATTTGGCAAGAAATAATGTTGGGGGCAATATTATGAAAGAAGGGACAGCAGAAAAATCATTTTTCAGCGATTATTCTGTTCTGTTGATTAATGTTTTGTAATATTTAGCACTACAGAATTCCCTTTTCTTTCTCTTTTTCACTGAGATGTCTATTTTCCATCAGTGGAACGGCGAAAAGAATTTTGACGTCGTGCAATGGTTGCTGAAGAAAAACACATGAAAATGAAATAATAAATAAATAGAGCTGATCACGTAATCATCCTTTAATAAACTTTTGTATAAGAATTATTTTCACATTACTGAAGTTTTGATAGTTTCAAGCAAAGCTTCTGACGTAAGTTCGAAACCAAAAGACAGATCTACTCTTATGTGCCAATCTGAAATACACCATTTTTCTCTCTTACCTCCAAAATTGAAGTTCAGTATATTTTTCTCCCTTTTCTCTCATTTTTGCCCACCAGTACCCGTACAATATTGTTAATGTGTTTTCACTCGAGCAGTTGACAATATTGACCTAAGTTCAACCACGGCCTCAACGACCCAATATCACACCGTGTGAACGTTAATCCTACCAATTCACACCTTGCCTGAGGCGATGTATAATGAAACGGTAACGGTTATGGCAACCGTAGACCCCCACAGATTTGTCTCTTGCATTGAGTGTTTTCTTTTGGACACAGTCGTGAAATACACACACACACAAACACACGAATAAATAAATAAGTAAAAATAAATAAAGAATCCTCTGGAAGAACTGTTCATTTCATTTGTAGTAATTCTATGCTTAGTAGCTCACATTTTTTGAAACCTAAGGGTACGTCCACACTGCAGTAAAACGTGTCAAAAACACACGTCGGCAACTAGTTGCTTCTATATCATCACAAACATGTTGAAAACAAGTCAGCGACCGAAAGTGGAAAACGAAGCATTGGAAAATGCTGGATAACTCTGTGAAGAACTGGTTAAGACTACCCAAAAAGTCGTTGACTTGTTTGCAACCTGTTTGAGATGTGTGCGCTGTAAGTTAGCGACCTGTGTTGATGACATGTCCGTAGATAACATGTTTTACTGCAGCGCGGACGCTTCCTAAGAAAAAACACACCCAAGTAAATCCAAAGGAGGAATAGAAGATAGATAATTCCCGAAGATTCCTGAATCACGACTTTGCTGGCGTGTGTAAACAGTTCTTCGAGGAATGAAATAGTTTATGTAAATGTTGTCAAGATTCCTTTCCGGTGACTCTTGTGAATTTGTTTACACTCTTCTCCAAGAAACACGAAATAGTTTCCGTAAATAATTTTCAGATATTAGCAACAATCTGGGTAAATTTAGTCATGGGAACACGTAAGAAACTACCAAACTAATTAACTGTTATGGAGATTTCGGTGTTGATAATCAGTGATTAACAGACTTCACTTCAGTAGACGAATATTCAACTGAAAGGTGCCATTTCGGCTAAAGCCCCTTTGCTCCGTTCACAACAGACAGCAGAACTGGCCAGTGTCAGGAAAGTTGGCCCCTAAACACATGCTTTCCTCTCTCTCTCTCTCTCTCTCTCTCTCACTTCCCCCTCCTCTCTCTCCTCTCTCTCTCTCTCTCTCTTCATGTATGTTTGTGTTTGGTGAACATGAGAATGAGTGAGTGCTTTGGTCGCCTGAAACTTTTTTAATATTTAGTCAGGCATTACTTTATTCTCTGGTAAATTGTAGCGCCAGTTGAATGATCAGTTAACTACGCGATTCCTGTATTATTATACATTCTGCTAAGATTGCACCTTCGTTTAGTTTAAAAAAAATCTACATAACCACGAAAAAATATCGAAGCTACTAAAAGAAAAGTTTATTAATTTTTTCGTGTTTTGTTCTTCAAAGCTTCAGAAAAATGATCGTCGTATGATAGTTATTAGGCAAGAAAATGTTTGGGATTTTTTTAAAAGTTCTTTGAGCAAACACGGCTTTTTTCAACGCCATTAAGTGTTTTTACAACTTCATTGACCACAATAGTTGTATCTCCAGTTTTTAATCAATAAATCAAACGACCAAAGCGCCCATAATCAGCTTATTTCTTTCTTGTGCTCTAAATGAGAGAAACCTCCATGTTGATATCTGCGCAGATCGTGGTGCGCATAAATATTTACTGCATATATAAACATCGCCTGCCTTCCCAACACGTTATTTCCGCTGCGGAAAACAGACAAACTCGAGTTACACCATTAACGAATCAGGGAAGATAAACCGTTGTTTTTCCGTTACAGAGTTCCTTTCCTAGGTGTGGTGTGACCTCAGGCATTGGACTGTCGGCATTTCTTCTCAGCAGTCCATTCGGCCCCTAGCTGCAACCCCTTTCGTTCCCTTTACTGTACCTCCTTTCGTATTATCTTTCTTCCATCTTACTTTCATACCTCTCCTAACAATTGATTCATAGTGCAACTGCGAGGTTTTCCTCCTGTTACACCTTTCAAACCAGTCTACTATCAATTTCCTTTTAGCGCTGAGTCACCCCATAGACCCCAGTGCTTGGCCTTGGGCCAAAATTCTATATTCCATTCCATTCCTATATTCAGCAAGATGAGACTGAGGTCACACGAAGAGGAAAGTGAGTGGTATGTGTATTGAAAATGTGTAGCTACAGTTTTTCTATATCCCATAACTATATTCTATATGAATATTGGTTTCCTTCCCTGGCGTTTATTTAGTTTGGAAAAACGGATTCCTTAGTGACAGCCCATGAATATGATTCGTATGAATGAGATATATATTCAAAATAAATGTACAATATATATTCTATCTTCATTAGCCATGCTTCTGGTAGGTTCATGGAGAAGTGGCACACATAATGAGTATGAACATGATTCGTATGAATGAATGAGTTGTATATTCAGAATTAATGTACAATATATTTTCTTTGTACAATAGCCATGCTTTTGGTAGGTTTATGGAAAAGTGATACACGTAATGAGTATACAGTGTGGTTTATTTGTTTACTAACAGCGGGTGCACTATACTCATGTGTAGGTGGTATACTCATAATGAATACACAGATTAGCTTCTAAATTACATGAACATAATTCACGTAGTAGCGACATATTAAAAATGCACATGGAATGTTCTTCGGAGCGAATTAACTACGAAAATACTGATTAATATATATAATAATAATAATACGCAGGTACATTCCATCAGGAAGCTTATGCAACGCCAATTAACTCCCAACCAATCAATCACGCGTGGCCAATGACTCCGCAGGCGACGCGCCCTCCGGCGTTCCCCGTCTTGAGACTTTCCTCGTGTCCTCCCAAACCGAGGTCGTCCTCGCCGGCGTGCACGACGATGGCGCGCCCTATGACGGACCGAGGCCCTACGAGGCTCACGAGGGGATCGGTGATGTTGACGTAAGCTCGGCCTTGGCTGTCCGCCTGGATGTTGCCCAGGTCACCGACGTGGCGTTCGCGATGTGCGGGGGCGCCGTGGTTTTTCTGTAGGGGGAGGGAATGGAAGGGGAAGGGAGGAGGAGGGAGATAAGAAATTGATAATTGGTTGCTATTTCTGAGCCATATTTTAAATTTCCGAAGAAACGTAAGCTTTTTCAACCGAATGAATAATGTTGTTCATAATGTTACAACGGCTACAAGCATACATAGCATGTATTCTTGTAGCCGTTGTGTTTATATGTCACGTGTGCTTGTGGCCATTGTTTGTATATGTCAGTATGCTTGTAGCCACTGGACGTATGTCTTATGTCACGTATGCTTGTAGCCATTGTATTTATATGTCACATATGCTTGTAGCCATTGTATGTATATGTCACGTATGCTTGTAGCCATTGTATGTATATGTCACGTGTGCTTGTAGCCATTAGACGTATGTCTATGTCACGTATGCTTGCAGCCACTGTATTTATATATCACGTTTGCTTTTAGCCATTGTATTTATATGCACGTATGATTGTAGCTATTGTTCGTATGTATATATCACATATGCTTGTAGCCTCAGAGTCTACATTCTGTTTATGTTGTGCCCACTATATTTATATGCCATATGCTTGTGGCTGATGCGTTTACATACATATACTATTAAATGAACATTGGCGAACACAGCAATTACCTTATAAGGATTGTAATGACCCCCAGCAGTAACACAGCCCCCGGAGAGGTCACCAAGGTCATGAACGTGGAAACCGTGTAGGCCTGGGGTCAGGTTAAGGATCTCCCCTTCAATGTGGGTAGGTCCTACAGGAGGCTCCTTCTGGGTCAGGTTTAGCGTGCCCTTGGCGTCTCCTTGAAGGACGACCGTCGCCTTTCTGGTCTTCTTTGCGTCCTGGAAAACAGGAGAGTTAAAATGCAATAACAATGACATGTCAAGTAAAAGTAAAAAGTTTTAAAAAGTTATCAGGAGAGTTAAAATGCAATAATAATGACATGTCAAGTAAAAGTAAAAAGTTTTAAAAAGTTATGAGAGTCTGGAAAAGGAATGTTGAAAGTTAGGGAATTTTTTTTTTATTTTGCATTTTAAGGAAAAAAATATAATTAAAAGCTAAAAAAAAGTTTCCTATGTAATTGTGGGATTCTGGAAAAGGAATCTTGAAAGATAGGGAATTTTTTTGGGGGTGGTGCATTTTAAGGAAAAAAAATATATAATTAAAAGGCTCAAAAAAAGCTTCTTGTGTAGTTACGAGAGTCTGGAAAAGGAATCTTGAAAGCTATGGAATTTTTTGGGGGGAGCATTTTAAGAAAAATATAATTAAAAAGTTAAAAAAAAGCTTCTTGTGTAGTTATGAGAGTCTGGAAATGGAATCTTGAAGGCTAGGAATTTTTTTTTTTTTTTTTGCATTTTAAGAAAAAAAAATGTTTTCTCATTTGCTTCCCTTGCCAAATCTGATTGCTCCTGGGCTGACATTTGTTCATACCTATATGTCCATTCATTCATTCATCTCCATATGAAAACATGAATACATATAACGGGTATATATTATATATATATTTATATTATATATATATATATATATATATATATATATATATATATATATATATATATATATATATACTTTTTCTGACTCATCAGATCGAACCCAGGTCTTTCAAATGGAAGACTAGACCGCTGACAACCAGGCCACACAAGTCAGCGGTCTGGTCTTTCATTTGAAAACCTGGGTTCGATCCTGATGTGAGTCAGAAATTTATTTCTGTTCCACACGTGATTGTGTGGTGATTATTTCTATATATATATACACACACATTATATATATATATATGTGTATATATATATGTAATTGAAGCAATTGTTTTAACACATCAATCAAAAAAGGTTACTCATCCGCTCACTTCATCCGCAGGATAGAGGATGAGCTGGATGATATCGGAAGCGTCATCCCTCGTGTCCATGGCTGTTCTCCCGCCGTTGGCGTTGTTGATGTACAGCAGGGACGGGTAATTGTTGTTGTTGATGTACACGATGTGCCGCCCACCTTCTGCAGGCAAAGCCGTGGCTGCGCCGAGTGTCAGCGCCGCCCATAGCGTGTATCTGATTGCTGACATTCTGATTGCTGATATCATCCTGGAAGGGAGGTAGGTTCAGTTTTCTTTACAGGTATTATTTTTGTTAGTAGTGATTTAAAAGGGCTGAAACATATCGTGTTTGTTTGTTTGTATTGCATAGAAATATGACTTGTTTTTGATGTTGTACCAACAATTTGAAGCAACAGTAACATTATGTATATATATAATATATAATTGCAAATATATATATATATATATATATATATATATATATATATATATATATATATATATATATATATATATATATATATATATATATTGCAGGAATAATTTTATGATTGTCTGTTGTAATATAATTTGTCAATGACTATATCTATATATATATATATATATATATATATATATATATATATATATATATATATATATATATATATATATATATATATATATAAGATACAGTCATTGACAAATTTTTCCCCTGCAATTATCTTGGCCTAGGCTCCAATGGTCAAATTATTATCCAGAATCATGAGCATAATAGCGTTTTAGAATCTTCCATCACGAATAACTATCATTGGGTGTTTTTTTTTTTCCATTGAATGGCTCTGAATGAGAAATGTCCTCTTCCGTACTGCAGGAAGAAACCTCCAATTACGAAGGATTAGAGACGATGAACCTTAGTACCAAGGTGAATAAATAGATAAATATGAAACGAAAGAAGAAAATGTAAAATCTTATGTATATTTTTTAGACATTATGTTTATTTGTTGGCAGAAGTTTTAGTAGATGTTTTTGTTGCTACATAAAAGCTTAAATTATTATCTGACCGATACACAGAACCTTATTTACTTAATTTGCGCCAGTATGTATGTGTTCTGTATAAATAAGTAATTATTGTTTTTTCATGTATATGGAGTGTATAGATAAGCAGTTATCATTTTTTCATGTTTTTGAGTATATATATATATATATATATATATATATATATATATATATATATATATATATATATATATATATATATATATATATATATATATATATATATATATATATATAAGCATTATCTTTTCATGCATGTGTCTATATAAGCAATTATTATTTTTCATGTATGTATACATATATACATATATATATATATATATATATATATATATATATATATATATATATATATATATATATATATATATATATATATATATATGCAAGTATTGTTTTTGCATGATGCCAAACGACTGAAAAAGCTTTGACCTTGGTACCTCTTGCAAATCACAATTTTCCTTTGTAGTCCTTCCCGGGTCTCGTTGCCTCCCACCCCCACTCCCCGAACCCAGTACCCCACTAATGACACGTGGTGACTGCCTCAAGAACATTTCAATTAGACGAAGAAATCAAGGTCAGAATAATTTGCAGTAGAAAAAACCTAATAGTAGCGGCCTTGGAAAGGGATAAGTCGTAGGTAAAAACTATTCATCTATAATTAACGTTAAATGTAACTTAATGACGCGACAAAATGCAATCCGGATATAATATTTTTTAGCGACAATCATTGCATCGTCAAGTGAATGTTGACGGGCCTTAGAAGTTATTATGAAATTCCCCTTCTGCAACTTGTGTCCTATTTCCTTATTAAATACAAGATATTTTTCACCTTAGGGATAATTTCTTGATTGTCTGCTCGATGAACTTTGCCTGTGCAAATCACTAAGATGATAACCGTCATTTCAGAATTACCCAAAATAAAGAGTATTCGTAAGAAACAGATTGTCGATGTAGCGTTAAATTTCCGTCTTAAAATGATGTGATAAGAAACTCGTTGTAGTTTATTTACAATAATCATTTAAAAAACAAAATGTCCTTCATGCGTATCTCTACCATCGCAAACTCAGCGTTTCTTATTTTACACGGTGGTTTTCGAAGATTAGCGGGGAAAATTTTCAAAATGTTGAAAAGTTCGTTTTGTTTTCCTTTGATTTTATTAGGGGTTAAGACAAGAAAGGTGGCAACAACGGCGGAAAGTTGCCGGTTACCATTTTTACCACTTGTTTATGATGTAACGCGTGGATGACGTACCTCTGGGTAATCCAGCCTGTTGACCTTGGCAGTGACCTCGAGTGCTCCGCCTATGTAAATAACGTTCAAATAAAAAAGAATTTCTCTCTCTCTCTCTCTCTCTCTCTCTCTCTCTCTCTCAGTGTTTGCAGATTCGTTATATGCTTCAACTTGTACCCATTTATTTAAGAGATTTCTGGAATTTAGAAGTTTATTTGTTTACAGTAAAATTACAAATGCAAGGACATACATACATACATACATACATACATACATACATACATACATACATACATACATACATACACCCAGAGGTTTGAATAACTTATTTTTTAATTCAATCAAGGCTGAATTAAAATTTTGATCCGTGTTTGAATCAAGAAAGTATAGAGTACGATGAAAGGAACCAACTGTAGAAAAAAAAAATCTCTTGGAAAACAAAGTGAATGTAAAATCTCTCTCTCTCTCTCTCTCTCTCTCTCAGTAAAAGACATTAGAGTAAACGGATTGTGAAAAAGTCACTTTCAGTGTCGACCAGTTTCTCGTAATTGGAGTAATGATTAAAACTTCTCCCAGTTTCTCGTAATTGAGTAATGATTAAAAACTTCTCCCAGTTTCTCGTAATTGGAGTAATGATTAAAACTTCTCCAAATGAAGAGCCTCCCTGTTTACCCAGAGGTTGAGTGATTGACACCATTGTGTTCAAGCATACAGAACCCGTTTAAAAATAACCGTTTGTTTTAATGATTGGTTAAACATTGCACCAAAAGGCTCTTTTGTACGCCCAGTGGGCTATTGCAAGACGACATTCTTTATTGGGATGAATCAATATCTACCGCCCGCGAGAATTGCGATGTTAAGACATGACTGATTTTTTAAGTTATCTGGCATCGTAACTATCATTTCAGTTGATATTCGGTCGTATGGGTAATCTGCTTTTAGAAATTTACTTTTTAGTAGCTCATATTTCTTATGATGTGGTAATTACAAACGAAATATGAGAGGGAGTTCAGTATTCCGGTGGAAAGAGTAGTAAAGGGTTTCAATGAGGACCGAAAACCGTTGGAATAAAATTAACTGAGAGTAAATGGAAATATAGCTAAGGGAAGAAGAGTTACTTAGGTATCTCACTATTTAGTTGATTGTTTCAGTATTGTGAACTGGCGTTACTAAAACAGTGGTCACTGATAACCCAAGTTCTCAGCGTAGAATTATATTAAGAGTACATAGAAGAAAACATCATAAAGGTCATCGTATTATAAAGGCGAAAGGAATTAATACTAGTCTTTTGCGAATATTCACAAATTGCTAACAGAAGATTTTGACCAGAAGCTCAAAAATATGACAAATTTATCCAAATAATTTTACCTGAAGCAAACGTCTAAAAATCATTTACATATTATACAATAAAATGGGGAGTAATAATCCAAAAATTTAACATGAAGCGAACGTCTAAAAATCATTTACAGACTACCTAAACAAATAATGAGTTTCATACGCCTCCGTGTGTCCTTCTCAGCAAAGTAACAGAAAGACATGCGACTGGCGCGCTTGCGCACGAGCATGGTCATCCGTGCGCATGACATGGCAAAGATTTTAGCATCCCGGAAGTCGAATGCTAAATCAAGAGAGATGCATTTTATCAGGAAGACAATTGGTGGCCTAACGAAAATATGATTTGGCAAACAAAGGATGTTTTGTAATTCACGGGTATCGCTGAAGGAGAGAGAGAGAGAGAGAGAGAGAGAGAGAGAGAGAGAGAGAGAGAGAGAGAGAGAGAGAGAGAGAGAGAGAGAATATCTGATGAATGGTGTTTTCCCCATTATCTTGTTGAGACCCTCCCGTTTTTATATGTGTGTGTTTGTGTGTGTGAGAGAGAGAGAGAGAGAGAGAGAGAGAGAGAGAGAGAGAGAGAGAGAGAGAGAGAATATCTGATGAATGGTGTCTTCCCCATTATCTCGCTGAGGTCCTCCCATGTTTATGGGTGTGTATGAGGAGAGAGAGAGAGAGAGAGAGAGAAAGAGAGAGAGAGAGAAAAACGTTTTATATTTTCCAAGCTATCACTCAAAATAAAACGCCTTCCTTTCTTCCCCCTTATTAACGCTCCCCTTGACACACACACACATACACACACAAACACACACACACACGCATCTCTACATGTCCCCCGGAAAAAGAATAAAAAAAACAAAGCCTCGTTCTCTCCTTTGCAAACACCCGAGGGAAGAATTCAAGGTTGCCCATAATTCTTCCAGCAACAGGCCGTACCTTCGTTGTGTATAGTACAAAATAGGAGAACGCGTCCCATTTTAATTCGCATGGGTGAGAGTCACAATGCAAGTTTTATTCATTAGAGAGAGAGAGAGAGAGAGAGAGAGAGAGAGAGAGAGAGAGAGAGAGAGAGAGAGAGAGAGAGAGAGGGAATAGATGGCAATGATTCACAATATGCAAAACATTCAAACCAAATTTCTCTGCCACCTCCCTCCTCCCCTTCCCCTTCCCCTCCCCTCCCCTCCTCCTCCTCCTCCTCCTCCTCCTCCTCCTCCTCTCCTCCTCCTCCTCCCCTCCTCCTCCTCCTCCTCCTCCTCCACGCAATCATCATCCTCATCAACATTGTTAGCAATGATACATTATGACAGAGGTAACATGAAAAAAAGCCATTAAACTAAGTATGTGAGAGAGAGAGAGAGAGAGTAGATGGTAATGATTCACAATATGCAAAACATTCAAATGAAATTCCTCTACCGCTTCCAGCCCATCCCTCCTCCTCCTCCCTCCCCCCTCCTCCTCCTCCCCTCCTCCTCCTCCCCTCTCCTCCTCCCTCCTCCTCCTCCTCCTCCTCCTCCCTCCTCCTCCTCCTCCTCCTCCTCCTCCTCCTCCTCCTCCTCCTCCTCCTGCTCATCAAACATTATTAGCAATGATACATTATGACAGCAGTAACATGAAAAAAACCCATTAAATTACCTGAAACCTGCAATTTGGCACAAAGATTTTCTTTTATTTTGGAATGTCTTGTCTAAAGACTCGTGACGCAGCTTTGCAATTAAAATGTCGCTTATGACGGCCATCCGTAACCTTGGCCCTCAGGTCTAAAATTAGGGGAAGAGCGATTGGGAAGACACTCCCAAAATAACTTATGAAGAAGTGTAGGATCGTGAGGAATGAGTATATTCGTCATTGAGTTTTTTCGATATCTGGCTGAGGAATCGTGCAAAATAAACTAATTTTTTTGTTTTTCATTGATATTTTAATAATATACTTTGCGAAATTCGCATATTTCATTTTGTCATTGTTAGTCTTTGGTTTTAACTTTAAGATCTTGATTTATGTTTAGTATTTGTGATTATGGGAGCAAAGATAATCTTCAGAAAGTTTTTTGTAAAACATGCGCACTGTAGTTATCTTAACCGAAGAGAAATATTCTTCCGGAAGAGCGTTTTATTATTATTATTATTATTATTATTATTATTATTATTATTATTATAGTAGTAGTAGTAGTAGTAGTAGTAGTAGTAGTAGTAGTAGTAGTATTTATTACAATCGTCTTGAACAGACAAGTAAATTATCAGACATGCCCGATGCCAAGGAACTCTTACCCTTCCTTGTTCAAACACCCGTGCCCACGTCATCTGTTACCCACCGGTCAGAGTTCAACAGCTTGCATAGACCCCTTACGAAAACTGGGCAGTAATTTTGTATATATGGCGAAGGTCCTTATGTTTGCAATTGCAACAAATATTTCCGTGGCTGGATGAAACTGACTTTAAATGTTTTTAAAGTCACGAATAAATCATTCTTTAATGGATTTCATGTGTTCGGTACGGCCGAAGATCTTGTTCCCCAAAGTCGCAAAAACTCTGAAATGAGCGATTCAGATTTGTGGCGTCGCAGCATAGTTTCTAAATGGTTATGGGCTTCGAGAGTGGACCATCCATTCCGAAATGAAATTACCTGGGAATGCGGACCTTGTCTTGAGAAGATGAATGGCAATATCAGGCTGAAGAAAGAAAGGATTATTTCTCTTCTGCGGTGAGAGAATAAGTGGTAAATTTCGTCCAAATCCGAATGGGCTCTGTAAGAGACCAACCATTACAAAAACTAGTAGAAGATGGTATCATTGCTGATGGTGAACGCATTTTCCGAGAAGTGGAATAAGTCTGAACACAAGATGATAAAACTTCCAAAGTCTGCAAGTGGAGTTAACGTTGGACTACCCAAAACGATCGTTGATTTTCTATTAGTAGTGAAATCATAATCAACAAACCGGTCACTTTAGGTCAGTTAAGAAAAGTTTTGCTTCTGCACATAACCAAACAAACATTGTCAGCATGTGTCCCAAAACAGCTTTTTTTTTTTTTGCATAATAATCAGTAATCAAAGTTGCCGATATACCACTTTATAATATTTTAAAAATGTACAGATAATGTTCTGAAATGAACACAAAATGAACAGCTGAATTTATCATCATATTCGCAAAACTATTTGGCAAATAACAAAAGCAAAAAACAGAACTTTTAAGCTAACAACCCCTCCTGAAGGTCACCTTTTGCCTGCACGCCCCGTGGGATGATCTCACAGGCTTCCAAGACCTGTTCGGTGAGTATGTTGTTATTTTGGCGCAAAATCACGGAGTTTTGCGATGAGGAGAATGACTTGCCAGTCGCTGAAGATGATCCAGTGTTGCTCCGAAAACATCAGTCAGACGAACCAATAAGACGAGTGATTGCAGAGTAAATATGAAGGAGAACATCATTTGAATTATCTGGAAGGCTTTTGGTGCGTTGAACTTGACCAAGAGCTTTTTTTTTTCATGGGTGCTTTTCCTCACCGCTGAGGAAGTTCCTGGGTTCAAGTTTCCTCGCTGGGTTCATTCGGGGACTGACCACATTCCTGAAGGCGTTTACTTTCGCTTAAGGACTTTCTTTGACTTACACGTAGATCTTGGCAGTAAGAGGCCGTGAAGGACTTTCGACTTTCCATGATTTTCTGGTAGCTTATGGAGTTAAAGGTCATGTAGGACTTTCTTTGATTTACCGGCAGCTCTTGGCAGTAACAGGCCATGCAGGAGTTTGATTTTCTGGCATATCTTAGTAGTAATAGCCTGGGCAGCATTTTCCTTGACTGACTGGGAGCTCTTGGCAGCAAGGGCCCGTGCAACAACTCCTTAATTGACTGGGAGCTCTGAGCAGCAAGAGCCCGTGCATCATTTTCCTTGATTTACTGTGAGCTCTTGTCAGCAAGCGGTCATGCAGGACTTTCTTTGATTTACTAGCAGCTCTTGGAAGCAACAGGCGGTGCAAGACTTTGATTTTCTTGCAGTGCAAGGAAGCAAGAGGCCGCGCAGGATTTTCTTTGATTTACTAGGAGGTCTTGGCAGTAAGAACTCGTGTAGTTTTTCCTTTGATCTTCTGGCAGCTCTTGTCAGCAAGAGTCCGTGCTGTTATACCACCAGCTGAATTTAATAGCTACGATAATTAACTTTCTTTTTATCTTGTGTGGTATCACAAGTCTTTGAACATCACCGCACTGAGTGAATTTTTTTAAGCATGAGTTCGCAAAGTTTATTTTGGCGGAAATCATTTCTGTAAGTTCTCAAGAAAATGTAGTCACAGCTATTCAGTTAATCAATGCCCAAGCTTTCTTCAGATCACCTGGGTAGAAGCTGAAAGTTATGTGTGAAGGGAATTTGTGTGACGTCACGTCATACAAATTGATTTTCCTAGTATTAAATAAGTGCTATCTGAATGTTTGTTCCGAATAAGAGGTACACACCCGCAATGCATATGCAACATTTTCCCCTTTCTCTGTGTCTTTCAGTGAAGACTAAGAATTAATTCAAGGACAATCGTTAATGAAGTAATTCCTTTTATGCGCCATGACCATCTTGATTTGGAAAGATGCCTTTGGCATTTAAAATCTTTTTTCTCATTGGTTAGTGGTGGGTTCTCGCCAAACTTACTAATGGCATTTCCTTTGAAAACTGATTGAAAATCACCTCACGTCTATCCAAACCCAGCAACCCTCGCCCATAATTTTTCATATTTGTCACCTGATTTGAATGCTAGTCACATCCCAGCATTGTGTTTTTATAAGTTGCGTTGGGTGGAGCGTATTAGAACAAAGACATATAGATTCATTATGAGGATACTTGTCCACAGACATTATAACACCAAAATATATAAAGTAGTAAACATGAAAATATTTACAAAAGAAGGCATTGTGCAGTAGAAATATCACTAATATTATGCACAACACCATATAATGTTGTGCATAATGCTTTTTACATAATATTGTGCATATACGCTTATTCATAAATCACATGACTGAAAATTAATTTTGACAGACTAAATGGAAATAGTGCTTATACATAATATTGTGCATATATACTTATTCATAAATCACATGACTGAAAAGTAGCTTAGATAAACTGAAGAGAAATAGACAAACCGAATGGAAATGCCCATTCCAGAGACGAAGCTCGGTCATTCCCCAAGGTTATCGCTACATGGGTAGCAAGCAGATGGGGGTGAACTGAAAGGGAGGCAGGGTACGAGACGGGAACTGGCATAGGGTACTGCAAGGGACCCTTTGGACCTTGGGGTACTGGGCGTGTGGAGAAGGGCGCGATGGTTGGATGGTTTTGGCAGTAGATACCTGAAGGCCACCTGACCTATTCTGGGAAATCCCCTGCTAATGCCTTCCCGGGCCCTTGGGGCAGTGTCATACCCTTTTGTCCTTTCTATCGTAGTAAGGGATGAGTCTCGTAGGCATGTCTGCAGAATGCGGACCTCGATATGCAGCTACTTCCAGAATGCAGTTGTTTGAAGAGCATCTGCCCAGACCACAACTTCTTCAAATGCAACCCTTTAAAATGCAGTTTTGTAAAATACAGCCTTAAATCCTGTGAAATACAACCCTTCAAAATACAGTTCTGTAAAATATAGCCTTCAGTCCCAAGAAGTACAACCCTTCAACAATAGAAACTTTTAAGATACAGTCATTCAATAAAGGATACAATCCTTCAGTAGCGGAAACGTTTAAGATACAAACCTTGAACAATGGAAACTTTCAAGATACAACCCTTCAACAGTGGAGACTTTTAAGATACAACCCTTTCAACAAAGGAAACTTTCAAGATACGACCCTTCAACAATAGAAACGTTTAAGATACAACCCTTCAACAGTGGAAACTTTCAAGATACAACCTTTAAACAGTGGAAACTTTCAAGACACAACCCTTCAACAATGGAAACTTTCAAGATACAACTCTTCAACAGTGGAAACTTTCAAGACACAACCCTTCAGCAGTGGAAACTTTTAAGATAAAACCCTTCAACAATGGAAACTTTCAAGATACAACCCTTCAACAATGGAAACTTTCAAGATACAACCCTTCAACAGTGGAAACTCTAATGATACAACCCTTCAACAATGCAAACTCTAACAATGCAACCCTTCAGCAATGGAAACCAACGATACCCCTTCAACAATCGAAACTAACTATACAACCATTCAACAATGAAAACTAACGATGCAACCCTTCAACAGTGGAGACCTTTGAAATTCCATCCCTCAAACTGCAGAACTCTAGAATACAACATCAAAATGAAAAAAGTTCAGGCTAATACGCTTTGCATTCTGCACCTTACGAATGCAACCCTTTAACATGCAACCTTACAAAATGCAGTAATGAATAAAACCTTTTAAAACGTAGCTATTTATACTGCAACCCTTCCAAGTGTCGTCCAGCACAGTACAGTCAGTTCTGACCTTTTCACTTCCCTTTCAATTTCTAGCAAAATTTGAAATGGAAAAGTCACTCTATTGTTTCTTTTATTATGTGTTACTTATGCATATATTTACATCCTTAAATGTTAATACAGTTATCTGGGTCATATGCGCGTACTTATAAAAAAATAACTATACCTGTTCCGTCATATGACCTTTATTCGTCAAAATACGCAGTCATTTCTCTAGAAATATAAACAGTTCAGTTAATTGGGAAGAGAAAGTCCAGCTCTTACTTTCTACCTGGTTACTTTCATTGCTTGCTTATTTGTTTGTATGTTTATGCTTTGTTTATTATTATTATTATTATTATTATTATTATTAATTATTATAGAAAACCCGTCTTTATTTGATATAAATGAAAGTTTATGTACTGCAAAAATGTCAAGTCCTCTTGTAAATTTGAAAATAACTAATCCTTGATGGAATATAACAAAACACTAATACCATAAATAAAACTGAATTCGCTCAAACATCTTCCTAATCGATAAATCCTTAAATTATAATTTATTAATCAGTCTAACGCCGCCAGTCCCATGGTTAATCTGATATCAGTGATTAAATAACAGATCCTATAGCCGTTGTTCTTTCAAGAGGCGTGTCAGTAATTTCGCTATGGATCAAACGACATCGCTCCACTGGGTTATATACTTGTGTTGCATATCTCCGATTATAAAATAAATAAGATATTGTCCTAAAAAAAAAAAAAGTGAAAGCACTTTCACAAGCCGGTCTCTCTCCTCTCTCTCTCTCTCTCTCTCTCTCTCTCTCTCTCTCTCTTTAATTTATTGCTGCATGTTAATTTATTGCATATGTATATTTCATGTCCATTTCATTATCTCCAGCAATTCGACAAAGATAAATTTAATAAAAAAAACTTCCAACTAATAAAAGATAATTTGATTTGATTTTATTACCAGAACATCACAAGCGCGATGTAAATTTCCACATAAATTGTACGTGGAAATGCTAAAAATTTCGCGAATGAACGTCAGTTTCTCTCTCTCTCTCTCTCTCTCTCTCTCTCTCTCTCTCTGTCCAGGGAACAACAAACCGGATTTTCCAGGTATATAAATAGGTCGAGTCTTGTTGAATAGTCAGTCCTGCAAAATTATATGCAACATCGACCTGTCCCCGTTTGGGACACACGTTCACTTTTGAAAGCATTCACTTCGGCTACCTGACACTCTTACATATGTGCTTAGTGAGTTAGCCTCCCTAGAGGCATTACTTAAGGTTCTTTGCAACGTTCCTTCGGCCCGTTTCATTCCTTTTACCGTAACTCCGTTCATATTCGCTTTCTTCCAGCTTACTTTCCACCCTCTCTTAACAATTTTTTCATGGAACTGCTTTGATGTTTTCCTCCTGTTGCACCTTTCAGACCTTTTTTACAGTACCGTCAATTTCCTTTTCACCGCTGAATGACGTCATAGGTCCCAGCGCTTGGCATTTGTCCTAAATACTGTATTCTGTTCTATTCTGTAATTAGAGTGTAAGACTATCATTTGTACCTGTCCTTTGACTAGGATTTTATTTTCTCTATTTAATAGATTTTGTGTTTTCTCTCTGTATCAGTGGTTTTCATCTCAAACACTCGTACAGTCTTTTACTGGTTGTTGGAAGATAATTGGAATATAAAATTTAGGGCAAAGGCCAAGCGCTGGGACTGTTGAAGTCATTCAGCCCTCAAAGAAAGATTGAGAGTAAAGGGAGCGGGTGGAAAGTAGGATGGAAGAAAGAGAATATGAACGGAGGTACAGTAAAATGAATGAAAGGGGTGCTTACTGTTTTTTTTTTTAGTATTTGTCTGTTAAATAATTGAGTTTTTATTTCTCAAAAAAGATGTGTAAAGCTCAAGATATCCTCTTTGCAAAGGAGGATTTACCAACAAAACGTTGATGAGAGTAGCACTACATCGGTTTAAACGAGTGCTTTAGTTTATTCATATTTATAAATTTGGCCAAAATAAATATGGATAATGAGCTTAAGGACTCGATTAAGTGAATATGGTGTTACTCTGACAAATATGAACGCTTTGTTGGTGAGTGGAACGGGTTTGGGAAGCTTCGATAAGATATTCATAAAAACGAATCACAACAAACTACTCTTTTGCAAGAAGGATATTTTGAGATTGACAAATCTATTTGATAAGTAAAAAAGCGAAAATTAAATCCCGAAAGATTTAGAAAATTCCCTGACAAAAATGTATTCAGGAATAATGAAGAAAGACTCAGAAAGCCCCCTCCAAAAAAAAGGGTATTTAGGAAAAATCATGAATGTCTGATACCGGAAAATTGGTCCACCTCAAAGGTTGGGAAATACGAGTTGAGGAAAAAAGAAGTAGGAAGCGTTCCGTAGCCTAGTAAGAAATAAAGTCATTATATATCTGCAGAAAGCATAAATGAGCTATTTTGATTCGAAGAACAGCATTTGACGACCAGAAGGTGAAGCTATAAATATTTTTTAGTTTGTATGATACATGTGTGTATCTGATACATGTTTGTATGTTTGTGTGTTTACTAGGTATGGAAAGTCTTTGTGACCGATTTACTTAAGGTGTGTCCGCATTGCAGGAAGAACATGTCATTACCACATGTCGGTAATTTGTCGCGCACAAATCTCAAACAGGTTAAATACAAGTCATCGACTCATTGGTAGTATCAGGCAGCGTTTCATACGATTATTCGGCATTGGCGAAAGATTCGCTCTCTAAGATCGTTGACATGTTTTCAACATGTTTGTAACATGTAAGCGATAAGTTTCTGACGTGCGTTTATAACATTTTTTACCTTGGTGTTTTGTATGTACATAAACCACGTAATGCCAGAGAAGAAGAAGAGTTAATACAATACGCATCCCGTCTTTCTAGAGACTAGACAACCCGGTACATCAGACAACCTGAATTTCAAGGTCAGTAGGTCTCACATTCGTGGTAATTACGGAAAGAAGAAGAAGAAGAAGAAGAAAAAGGAATGAATAAGTCCCTTTTGACCTTCTTCTGTCGTCAGACAGGTGAGAATTGAACAGGTTTAGGATGTGAAAGGATTTCGGTCTTAAAAACCGGTCGGTTTAGTCATCACTGAAACTGAGAATGCTGCTTGGATTAAAGGGTTTCACATCTATTAGTATGGCGAATCTTTTGAAAGCAGTTGAAAGGTAACTGTCTGGTTTTCATGTAATGTCGGTGGTGCTGTAAAAACTTGAGAGAGAGAGAGAGAGAGAGAGAGAGAGAGAGAGAGAGAGAGAGAGAGAGAGGGCGTTTCGTAATACCTTAAGGATATTAAACAATTATCGATGGTTTCCGAAAATTAACTGAATCTCGTTATCGTGAATGAATTAGCAAGAAACACTCGGGCTACTCTATAAAAACGAATATCAAAGAAAAATTTCCCAGTCATTGTACAGTGACTCACTATTTTTCTTTTATTTCTTATTTTCATAACTTTTGTGACGTCGCACACTTTCTAGCAGTATTAAGCAAAACATAAAAAGAATATAAATTTTACGGAGCAAAAGTCAAATCAAAGTTGAAAACAAAAGTATGTTTCCCTATACATATATATATATATATATATATATATATATATATATATATATATATATATATATATATATATAATATATATATATACATATAATGATATATATATATATATATATATATATATATATATATATATATATATATATATATATATATATAAAATACATACATACACACATGTATTGATATCAGTGTGCAATAGAATAACGTAAAATATCCTAGAGTAAGCCACTTACCTGTCGGCTCTCCCAGCCACTCGTAAGGACGGTACTGGCTGCTCAAGGTCCTTTTCCCCTGTTCTTATAAGTTCCCTTTTGGGGGGGGGAGTAGGCTCCTGGGAAAGGGCAGCAGGATCCTTGGTAGGATGCAGGACAGGGGAGACTTGACGATGGGCATGACCACTGCGCCACGGCCCTACAGGACTGCGTGATTACCGAGGTGAGGTTGGGGAGGGGACTGAATCACCTTTGTTTATTTTACGAGTCAGTGAAAATCCTCAGAGGAGCAGTCTTCATCATAGATGCTTTGTTTGTCAGAATTCGGTAATTGTCTGATCATCCTCTGATTAGCCTTTTGTCTTCTCTCCTTATTCATGTGTCCCGTCTTTCATCAGCGGGTTTTCAAACATGACAGAGGAAGCGTGTAAATCATTTTCGTGGCCGTGACAAACTTTTTGTCAAGGATAAGTTGACTGTCTCCTTTTAGCGTATTGTGAAACTCGGGGGACGGGACAGGGGTGGTTTTGGGGCGTTGTTGGGAGGTGTTCCTGGGAAAGGGGGTGTTGAAAAGTGGGGGAGGGGTGGGAGGTATGAGAACAGGTTAGCTAAGTTTGTAAAAAGGCAGTGGAGAAGGTTTCTGGGAGGCATGACGTAAGCACAGGGATTAATCATAGGACTGATTACCTTTGACAGCAAAATGATTGTTAGTTTTATTCTTCTTTATTATTGAAATAAGACAGTGTTGTTAGCGTTGTTGTTATTCAGCGTTATCAAACTCACTCACTCTCTCTCTCTCTCTCACACATACACACACACACTCATTTGTATACATATATAGTTTATATATACGTTACATACATATGAATATATAACATATAATAATATATATATATATATATATATATATATATATATATATATATATATATATATATATATACATACATACAGTATATGAGAGACAGACAGACAGACGCCCTTTCACAGCAGAATGCCCATGCGTGAAAAAAAAGAAAAACATTGAAGAAAATAAAAGATTTCTAACAAACAGATAAAGACGAAGTAATAAGCGAAAGCAAGCAAAGCATAATTATTTACAGATGAAAGAGATATATAAAAACTCTAGCGTAACTGATGCAAATAATTATAAGGCTTAAAATAGGAAAAAAATCCTTTCTCTCAAATCGTTTCCAGGAAAGAATATGAAAGTATTCATAGTTTGTTATAAATATTATTCTTTTACCACTTATTTTCCTTTATTTGCTTTATATGCCATTGTGTGCGAAGTTTTCTAATAGTTAGTATCCTTTTGGGCTTATCCACATTTGTGGCAGGTCAATAATAATAATAATACAATAATAATAATAATAATAATAATAATAATAATAATAATTCTTTATTACAACAGTAATCATTCTCTCCGTAAACCAAAGTCAAGGTAGCTTACAGTTCTGACTAACTAATACCATTACTATATTCACCATATATTTTTTGTTGGTTACAGTAGTTTTAAATGAAGTGAACACTGCCATTATGGCCAAGAATTTCTCTGTAATTAACGTGTCATTTTTAATGACATTAACACTTCAGATTCCAATAACGTAAAAGTGCATTGACCACTTTCCCAATTCATGAGGTTCCCTTAGGCTTCTGTGGGAAGCTGTGGAATGTCCCTCAGTGAAACCTGGATCTCTGGACTCCCCAGCAAAGCGGAGGGGCAGACCCCTTCTGGGAAACCCCAGAAAAAAGGGCCTTCCGCCAGACTGGAGACCCAGTGCTCCTAATATACAAAACACAACGTTGAAGTAAAGCATATGAATAGCGAAAGAACAATCACATTAGGAATTGTTCGTGTAGAAATTAAATTAAAATAAAAAAGTAACACCTCTCTCTCTCTCTCTCTCTCTCTCTCTCTCTCTCTCTCTCTCTCTCTCTCTCTCTCTCTGGAATATGTCAGAGATTACAGGTTTTAGTGAAGAGCCCTCTCCCCAGTTTTCTGCAGAAACAAAAGAAAATCTTGAGGTTTGGAACAGCGATGACGTACTTTTACGTCTTTGGAATAAAGAAAGGATTAGAATCATAGTAATGTCGTAGAGCTAACCATTATTGGTGTCACTAATAATTTGAAAGTGAATTCTGTGTAGTTGAAAAAATTTTATTTCTGGGTTATTCATGAAAAAAGGACTATACTGCCTGGTCACTGGGTAACCTTTCACTTTTTTGATATACAGAGTTTAATGCAACTGGAAACCTGATAACCCCCCCCCTTTTTTTTTAGCTCAGTTTCCCAAACAACTCCCCTTCATAAAAAAAAAAAGAGAAATATGAAAGATACTCGTCCTGTTCACGTCCTTGCGTCCCATTTCTAAAGTATACCTTGTCAGGGGGAGAGAAGGCAAGATTGTATTATTAAGACCAATCGTTCAAATTTTTAGCATTTTATTCTAAAGTCACATTTTATTGGTTCACTCTCATGTATTTCTTGTTATTCAAACTAAAAGAAGTATATCAGCATCTTGCATGCTCAGTACCAAGTAATTATAAATTACGTTAATGTAAAGTGTACCTGCAAGAAAAAAAATGACAAGGCAGAAAAAAAGAAGACTTTCAGTACTATACACTTATCACGTTACTAAAAATTACCTGGAAATTGTTTTCACACAGTTAATTATGTACACAGAACAGACGATTAACAATGAATGTCTTCAAGGTAACTGATCACCCCGCTTAACCTCTCTTTTCGACGTCGATTTCGACTGGGTCGTCTTGAACCCGAAAAATCTGTCGACTCCTCCCGGGAAGATGCGATGCGGGTAAGGTGTAGTACTCTCTGCGACAGTTGGCGTAGGAGTACTCGTAGTCACGACGCTGGGTTCAGGAGTCGAAGTTCGTTCGATGAAGAGGTAATCGTCGCTGGCGTAATCACCCATATCACGCCATTCGTCCTCCCGGAACACCGGGTACCCTAAATCCGGGGTCCCGTAGTTCCCCGAGAGAAAATCCGGGTCCGTGTACCAGGCCGGTATGTCTTCGTCGTCGTAATCTTCTTCTTCGTCCTCATGTTTCCTTTTCCCAGCCCTCGAACTCCTGGTAGGCGGCGCGGGTGTGACCGGGACCCTTCTCTGGAACTCTGGAAGGCTTCTCACCAGATCCACGAGGGGAGAAGTGCAAGCGCTCGGAAGTGTCAGGTGGGTCTGACGAGCCGGGGCGTGACCTTCGTCGCTTAGGTAAATTGGGAAGCTAAACCCAACATCTGAGGGCCGGTAGACCCCATCGCTGGGACCCTGTGGGGGGACGGGGGGCCCTTGATTAAGAAGAGTGATTTGTTCCAGAGTCGTCAACAGAGCCTGGTACAAGTTGAGTGACTGAATGATCTGGTCCCTGGCGTAGCCCTTGAGGTCCTTCGCAGCCGTCACGAGCTGGTCAGCCGGTTCCTTTTGCCGGACGTTCGACCAGTCGATGTCCAGCAGGGTCCTAGAGACCCCGTCAATCCGCTCCTCGACATTCTCCAGACGGGACGCCGTCAGGTTGGCGGCCTCGATGATTTTCAGAATAGTGTCTCGCACTTCTCCCAGTTTCCCGGAGGTCTCCGACGGCAGTTCGTGGCTGTCTCGCAAGTTTTTCAGTATCTCTTGTGCCTCATGGCCGCTTTCACTCTGAAGGGAAATGCTTTGTATAGTTTATTGTATAAAGCAACAATTTTAAGTGCGAGAAAGAACATAAGTCTTTTATTAAACGTCCCTTTGTACCTTAGAAAAAGTAAAAGTTGACGTTGTAATTTTTCAGTGGCAAGAATTTATCTAATGCAATTTTTGCATTTTTTCATCGAAATTCACTGTGATTTATGCGTCAAACTGAAATGTATACGGGGAGGATTAAGTACCTATATTATCTATAAACAACATTTCATTAATCATAGACCATTTTTCAGTACCTATTAGCTATGAAAAAACAGGTCATTAATCATAGCCAATGTTTTGTAGAAATTTTTTTCCTAGATAACAGACTTGAGTTAGGTAAGTTCTCTTTGGGTCTCGAAAAGTGGAAAATGTTCATATCGTTAACTGCAAAGAATCCAGTGTAGCGTACGTAAGTATAAAAAAAAAAAAACTTTTACTAACCCCAGGAAACTGGACAGAAATAAACAGGTTTTAAGTGAAATTTTTCTTGATGGTATATCTTGAGTTAAATCACCACAATTACAGTACATGAATAATAGAATACTACTGCTTTACCTCTCTAAGTCATACAGAGCTAAAAATAAACAATTCGAAAGTTTTGCAATTTATCTCTTGGCCTGTGGAAAATGCTTTAAATCTGGGAGAATTGTTATCATTATTCTTCCATTCTGCAGTTTCCATCATTTTTTAAAGTTTAATTTAAGAAAAATTGATTGTATGTCTTAAGATTTGTTTGCCTCCTGCAGTATAACCAGTATTTAAAACAATGAAAAGAAAAGCAAAAGCAGGAGAGAGAGAGAGAGAGAGAGAGAGAGAGAGAGAGAGAGAGAGAGAGAGAGAGAGAGAGAGAGAGACTAGTGTGTCCGGCTTGAGACTGTTATTTACTTACACATGCCATTCATAAATTATATAAATGTCGATGTTCTGTTTGATTATTTCTCTGTGAAGTAGAGAACTGACTTGAAGTTTAGTGATAAATTTTCAAGCATCTTTTAATGATGCCTAATAACGATACCTGATAGTATCATAAATTGGTTTACATTCAGTATCTGGATTGAATGCTAATGATGGTCAAATGGTTCATATGGTAGTCATGGGACCATGATCTACATCATTCAAAATCATAACAAAAGAGGAAGTACGTTGTATTGCTGTATCTAGCAGAGGGAAAAAATGGCAGTAGATATTGCTTTATTTTTGTTTATTATTGTACGGACATTGTATTTATAATATTAAAGGAAACGGAACTTTTGAAAGATAGAAATAAAAGCGAGAAAGGCGACCATACCTGAGAATAAGTTCCAGATGCAGTTCCGTTCGTATCGGCAAGGTGTTCCACCAACCTCTTGAGTTCGTTGAGTTGCATACGGTTGAACTTGTGCCTGAAAGTAACTCAAAATATAAATAACTGAAGAGAACATTACCACTCCGGGAAACTAAGAAGGCGGAGGAATATTTCTGAAAATATTATCCTCAGAAATATTTTTAGTTTATTGATATGGTGAAATATTTTACCACTTGAAAGAATAGAGAAAATTGATATACAAAAAATTATCCTTTTATTTAGTTTCGATCAGAATTTTACAACGTAAATAAGCAGATGGACTTTGGTAATATCTGTCAAATATATGCCCAGGTAATATCTATTAAATATATGGTCAGCATACAAATTGAAAATGATTATTCACTTATAATTTTGATATCCGTAGTCATATCAGTAATTATTATTATAATAAAATAATGATAAGCACTGCTTATTATACTAATGATAAGAACTGATAACTATGGTCATTGTATCTAATTTGATTAAACAAAGTAATTCATGCATTAAATTATAGATATTTCTTCTTAAATTAGTTTCTTTTTTGTATCCCAACTAAAAACCAACCAACGAACTCTTTTTTTTTATTATTCTTTGAAGCCTCTTTGTAAAAGAAAAGTGACATGTCCTGTCGTTGTAAATATGTTGCTTTATTCCTGGATGTGGTTTAAACTAACTTTATATTTTCACCTTTTGGTAATTTTATAACTGCTTGTTATTAGAATTTTCGGAAACCGTATTTGTCATATTTGTCGCAGTGAGTTAGGCAGTGTGTTTGATTTTGATTATTTCTGTAACTTTATTATATTTCTTTTTATACACAGGGACTGTATGAACCCATCTCTGATGGACAGCACAGAAATCCGAAGCTAACCCAAGGTTAATATCAGTGACGAGCTTATCCAGAATTTCGGCGATCTTGTGCTCCAGAGTCGGCTCCTCGGCTTGGATCCTCTTGCAAGAGTCGATGAAGGCGTTCTGGGCGACCAAAACAGCAGTGTAGGAGGATTCTACAAGGGACCCCAAGTCCTGCATCTCTGCTACGAGCTGTTGACCTGAAAGATTGGTTTCATCAAATTCCGTTGAGGTGAGTTTTTTTTTTTATGGCACTTATTTCTGATGGCTTCTGCTTCTCTGTTGGTGCGTCCACGTAAGTAAATCATGTCGTAAACATGTCATAAAAGTGTAGGCAACTTACTGCATACACGTCACGAACATGGAAACAAGTCAGCGACCATGAATTGAGAAAGAATCTTTGGCCAATGCTGGATAATCATATGAAGTATTATACTGGTTAGGGACTCCTGATAAGTTGTTGACTTGTTTCAACCTGTTTGTGATATGCGTGGGACAAGTTACCGACATGTGTTTATGACATTTTTACTGCAGTGTGGGTGCACCACAAGATATGGAGTAACTTGAATGTAACCTTTGTCAGTAATTGTTTATTTTAGCTCTCTGGTTTGTACATTTACACGTTTTTGCTTTGTGTGGGCTGTATGAACAGAGTAGTTTACTTGAAGAGTTCATATTAATATGAGAAAAAATAAAAATTGCTCTAAATTACTAGACTAAATGCTTAGAGGGGAAACAGCCTTGAATTTATTAATATGAAAAAAGGAATAAGAGGGCCGAGAATTACTAGAATAAATGCAGATGGAAAGCAGACTTGAATATAAGTCTACAATGTGCATAATAGACTTTTAGTTCCAGCTGGCTAATTTTGGGAGATTGTAGTCTACAGAATTGTAGTCTGAATTGTTGTCTGCAGACATTACTGACGTTGAAATCAGAAAATTAGTGTTCTCTATGCGGAGTGGGAATATAAGTCCAGTTGCTTCATTCCATGATCTTAAGATGCTCATTCTTAGAAAACTGTGCACAATATGCATAACAGGCACCTTAGCCACTGTGCTCTCTCAAATTCCCAGAATAATGAGTTTACAATTTGCATAACAGACAGCTGGTATTAACTGCTTAGTCTCAGAACCCCGCTAGGCCGCACGGTATTTACCGTGGTCAGGCTCGGTGTTCATGCGCCTCAGGAGAACAGAGAATCTCTGGTGCAGTAACTTCAGGAGGTCGACGCCCTCGCTCGTTTGCTTGGTCAGGCCACGGCGCAAGTCTTCGCTCTTCTTCAGCATAGACTGGAGGAGATGCTTCACCTGCCGAGAGATGTCGTGGGGTTTAGTTGTATGCAATGACAAATGAACATAGGGTTTCATATCCAAAAAATTGGATATTGATTAGTTTTACTGGCCAGTAGCTTTGAGAATCTTGTAAATTAGTGTTATAAATAACCAACGTTAATGATCTTGTGAATTAGTGTCATAAATTACTAACGTTAATGATCTTGTGAATTAGTGTTATGGTTTTCAGTTTAAATGGTCTCGTGAATTAGTGTTAATGGTTTTGGACTGAAGGGATGTCGTGAATCGATGTTACGTTCACGAGACCCTTTAAATTTAAAGCCAATAATATTATGCTACGAGATCCTTTAAATTCAAAGGCAATAACATTGATTCACGACATCCTTTGAATTTAAAGGATCTCGTGAATCAATGGTATCACCTTTCACTGCAAAGGATCTCGTGGAATACTATTATCGGGTTTAAATTTAAAGGGTCGCGTGATTTAGGGTTATAATCTGTGAACGTAATCGACCTTATTTTTCGATCAAACCAGGTAAATTTGACTGTAATATCCCAAACTGGAATATGTGGTCACATACCTGGGACGTTCAGGTAAATCTTATGAAATATCAACATTTTGAGGTTACATAAACATCTGTCACCTCTCAGTATCAGAAATTACTTAGCTGTTGTAACTTTGTAGGCTATAATGATATGATGGGTTGGGTATAATATGACAAATGTGGACTTTAAGGAAATGCCACAAACCTCTTGTAAGGCAGCAACAGTAGTAGGATCTGGGCATTGAAGGGGTATGTAGTCTGACCTCATCGAGTCTTCCGTACCTGGCGGAGAAATAAAGAAAATATATTTTAGTACTATTATTCGAATTCTACTATGGCTACAGTCTCATGAGTTCAACTAGCAATCTTACTCATCGTGTGAATGTGGAAAAGACAACACATAAAGCTTGGAGAGGACAGTAAAAATGAAATGAAGAAAACTTCCACATCAAGTACTTTCGCTTAGAATACAGATGTCTCTCGCTTTCTCTCCGCTGAGCGAAAAATTTATTTTCGTCTCGATAAAGTTGGAATAAAACCCTTAAAGAAAACTACCAATACGTAACGAAATAAAACAAAAAGTAAACGTAACTTCTCTTTGTAAGTTTTATATACAACTGACAAGTTCTTAGTAAAAATACACTACTTAAACTCAAGTAACAAGAGACTCGCCTCTCCTTCTCGCAGCCTCTTCCATCAAGGTGATGTTGAGACCTTCTGCCGCTCTGGCTACACTCTGGGCCACGCTCTGGTTTACCTGCTGGAGGACGGGCCGCAGTTCGCCCAAGGAAGACGTCGTCGACTTTCTGCAAGATTTAAAAGGTTAATCAGTCTCTCTCTCTCTCTCTCTCTCTCTCTCTCTCTCTCTCTCTCTCTCTCTCTCAGGTCAGTCTTACATATTACTTTCCTTCTGGAGTGAGGCCTATCATCTCCCTCTCTGCATTTCGTTTTCATTTCACATAATAAGATATTTTTATCTCTCTCTCTCTCTCTCTCTCTCTCTCTCTCTCTCTCTCTCTCTCATAGTGCTCAGGCTTACATATTACTTTCCTTTGGAATGCAGCCCACCAGCTCCTCTCTCTTTCAAGTTGATTTAACATATTTTCTCTCTCTCTCTCTCTCTCTCTCTCTCTCTCTCTCTCTCTCTCTCGTTATTACATTAGTCACTGTTTGATGCTGACCTTCATTATGGTAAGGACTCACCTGATTTCATACACGATGTCATCGCTCTCTCTCTCTCTCTCTCTCTCTCTCTCTCTCTCTCTCTCTCTCTCTCATTATTAAATTTAGTCACTATTTGCAATCGACTTCACTATGGTGAGGACTCACCTGATTTCGTACACAATGTCATCGCGAGCCGTCTGCACGCTGCTGTTGATGTCTTGGAAAGCGTCGTAGACCTTCTTGGAAACGACCTGCATTCCTCCTTCCACCTCCGAGACCTTCCTGAAGGTGCGGTTGTTAAGTCCTTCCAGTTCCTCCCTTCCTAACTGGTACTCGTGGCGTATCTCGTCCAAATTCTGGTAATAAGAGAATCTGTGTTATGAGAGACGCTCCTCGTAGGCTATCGAATTATTGAAATTCAGACTCGTCGTAATGGATGAGATGATATTCAGGTATATTAATCTGGTAATTCATCTTAGAACAATAAACATTGGTACGTAGAGGCTCGTCGAAGGTAGTTTTTGGTACGTAGAGGCTCGTCGAAGGTAGCTTTTGAAACAGCGATTTTTCTACATATTTTCTTATCCTAGAAGTCAGCATGTATCTTTGTTTATGTTATGTATATTTAAGATTTTTGCAGAAATATTTGTTTGAAAACTTCTCCAATTGAGAGACTTATGCGGGTCCTAAAGTCCGTTTCAACTAAGTCTCATGTGGTCCACGAAAACAGTTTTAACCAAATTACTTATGTGGGTCGTGAAAAAGGCCGTAACTAAAAGACTCAAGTGAGACTGTAAGCAAAAGACTAATTTGCCCCTAAAGACGACTTTAACTACGGAACACTAGCTAGAATTTTTGTTACCTTAGGATTGATTCATCGAGAGGGCCTTACCTTTGCAACTCTGTAGTGGGGTAATGCCGTCAGTGCACCTCACGGGGTGCACTGTAGGCATTGCTAAAAGTTCTTTGTAGCGTCCCTTTGGCCCCTAGCTGCAGCCCCTTTCATTCCTTTTACTCTACCTCCATTCATATCTTTCTTCCATCTTGCTGTCCACCCTCTCATAACAACGATTTCTTAGTGCAACTGCAGAGGTTTTCCTCCTGAGAGACACCTTTCAAACCTACTTACTCTCAATTTCCTTTCAAGCGCAGAATGACCTCATAGGTCCCAGTGCTTGGCCTTGGCCTAAACTCTATGTTCCATTCCATTCCTTACCTTCGCAATGTGCTTAGACAGCGTCCCTTGAAAAGTTGCCAAAATTTCGCTGACCATTCGAGGCACAGAACGTTCGAGCTCTCCAAACCGTCTGGTCACCTGAAGAAGTTATGCATTTTTATATAAACTGGTTTTAATCAATATAAAAAAAAAAAAAACTGACAGATTAACCTAAGGTCCTATGTCTGAATAAATTTTAAACCAAAATCTGATCTTACCATAGTATTTAAAAGCTCGGCATCTTTGCGTTTACACATTTTTATATAAATTGGTTTAAATCATTATGGAAATTAGTATTTAGAAGCTCAGCATCTCTGTTTATACGTATTTTTATTGAAACTGGTTTAAATCGATATAAAAATAGAAAACTGACAGATTAACTTAGTCTCCCATAACTGGATAAGTTAGAATCAAAATCTGGTCTTACCGTATTGTTAAGAAGCTCGGTATCTTAGTCATTGCAGATTGTTAACCACATTTTTATATAAACTGGTTTAAATCAATATAAAAATAAAAACTAACGGATTAACCAAGACTCCTATGACTGGATAAGTTGGAATCAAAATCTGGTCTTACCATGGTATTTAGAAGCTCAACATATGTTTCTACACATTTTTAAATAGACTGGTTTTAATCAGTTTAAAAAATAAACAGATTAACCTACAGTAGACTCCTATGACTGGATAAGTTGGAATCAAAATCTGGTCCTACCATAGTGTTTAGAAGCTCAGCATCTGTTGGTGCCCGACTGTGCCAATTTGACCTGATTTCGTGCCTTGAGATGTCTTCCTCTTTGACCTCGCTGTCCAGTCTTTCTAAGTGACTAGCGACATTCTGCGGGATAGATTAGAAAATCGTTAAAGATTGTCATCATATAAGGTGTTATTAAAGCTAGGGGTATTTCGCCAATTATTTTAATGGGTACCTTTATCCTTGTTCTCCTGTGTCAATATTGTTAAAAGTTAAAGTCCTCCTGGGCCTCTATAGGCTCATAGGCAGGCGCTGATCTCCTGTTTCTTGACTTGAGGGTAAATCGATTGCTTCCTAACATTTTATGAATTCTTCCCTTTTATGTACTTCTACGAGATTAATTCACTCGATTTCTAGCAGGGTTTTCTTATTCTAATAAAATTGCCAAGAACATTCAAGTTTGATAACGCCTTTATTTGAATTTGTATTATGTATACCTATACTCACACATTATTATTATCATCATTCAGAAGATAAACCCTATTCACACGGAACAAACCCACAGGGGCCATAGACTTGAAATTTAAGCTTCCAAAGAATATGGTGTTCATTTGAAAAACAATTACAGAGGATAATAGGAAATACAGAAAGAAGAGAAGTACATAAGTAAAAGGTGAATTGTTTTGGGTAGTATTGCATTACATCTTCGCTTGAACTTGAGGTCCTGATTGCCCAACATCCTCTGGGAGACATGTACAACCATCTGCTCTACAAAGCATAAGACCTCATTGATAGTTACGCTTACTGAAATTACTAGAAGGGCCACCTGCTTGTTTTACGTAGGCAGGACCTTACCTGCAGGTCTCTGTTTGTATCCCTGAGAGTAGCCTTAAGGAGGGACGTCTCCTCGGTAAGACGGGCGTCGAGAGCTTCGACCTTTTCCACCAAAGCATCGACTTTCCCCAGACGCTTCGACAGCACTTCCAGAAGTTCGTCCTGTTGAACAAAAACACCTGATGTATGGGATTCAGACGCTTTGGCAGCTGTTATGGATATACATCCTTTTAAATAAAAAACTTATTTAGATTCGGACATTTCAACAGAGCTTAACAGAGGAACGTTCTGTTGAGCAGAACTTGTTATATTCGACCAAAATTCAGGGCACAGATGGAAATATGGGCGTTCACTTCTTTTTTTTTATATAACAATGACAAAGTTATCCATTTCTCATTTATCTGTCGCAAAGCATACGCGTCTAACTTTTTTACGACAAGAGGTACGTACATTCTTTATCTACATGACCATCAGTAATTACCCATTTAATTTTTACTGACAAACTTACACTCCTTATTTATGGAGTGATGCATCTCTCTCTCTCTCTCTCTCTCTCTCTCTCATCTCTCTCTCTCTCTCTCTCTCTCTCTCTCTGTCAAAAACACTGGTATAATAGAGTAAATTATTATAAAAGTGCTTAAAGATAGGAAAACTGTAGTTCCAAAATCAAACAGCAAAGACATCTGTTGGAACAAAAAAAAAAAAAATAAAATCTGGATAAAAAAAACACCAAATCTAATGCCTCTCTCTCTCTCTCTCTCTCTCTCTCTCTCTCTCTCTCTCTCTCTCTCTCTCTCTCTCTCTCTCTCAAATGATACATATAGTAGACCATTATAAACGTGCTAAAAGAAAGGAAAAATTATAAGAGAAATCAGACACAAAAAACATCAATTGGAACACAAAATAAAAATGATTTAAATAAAAAATATTAACCCTAATATCTTAAATTTCACAAAATAAAAAACAATTTAGATAAAAAGCTAAATCTAATGTCTTTGTCTTTCACAAAATAAAGAAAAATAATTTAGATAAAAAAAATACTAAATCTAATGTCTTTGCCTTTCACAAAACAAAGAGAAATAACAATTTAGATAAAGAAAACTAAATCTAATGTCTTTTTATCCTTCACCCACCCCTTTCGCAGAAGCGTCGGCGAGTCGAGTGAGCCGAGATTCGATGCTGACTTCGAGTGTGGCGAACCTCTGCATCAGCTGATTGAGCGTCTGCTGGACTTCCAGGAAGTTCCCCAAGTTTGTAGGCGTGGGTTCCTCGGCGGTCTCGCCCAGAACTGTGCCCAGGATGTCCTGGAAAATAAAAAGAAGGTAAGGTTTTAAACTTTTTATTGGGTTTGAGCGTATTCTGTTTGTGTTTAATTGATGTTTTTTATCGTTTGAAAAAAATTGGAAGCAAGAGCCGTTTATTGATACGTTGTATCGGTTAGATTTATGGTAGAAGTTGTAGGATATATTAATTTTTCTCTCTGAAGGATGGCTCCTTACAGGGTGATTTTATAAACTCTTGTTCATCACCAATTTAAGATAAACTCTTAGCGCCAGTCATTAAATTTTGAGTAATGGAAGAGTACGTTGATATATGAGATTTTATGAACAAGGAAATGGCATGAATCTGTCGATGTGAGAAAATGAAAATATCTGTTTTTAAACAAGAAAAAATTGAAAAAAATACCCAAGTGACTTGTAACATGATACTTAAGGCACATTGGTAAATTTGATCAAAATCCATAAAAAGTTGCTTGTACATCATTTGATGATAGATGACGTCATTATTGCATAACTGCTTAAGGATTTTCATCGATTTCCCCACATTTATCTTCTTATCTTCTTCATTTTGATTGAAAAAAAGGGCCTTGTTTCTAATGGTTATCAGCTTGCAGTGCAGTACTTTGCTCTAAAGGTGTAAAAAAGATCAAAATAAATAACTCCTTTTCCACACTGATAAACACGTTGACATCTCCCTCTCCATCCTCCTTTAGCATCTCCTCTTTCTCAGTATCCTTTTCCTTTGCTCCTTTTTTTCTTCTCGTTCTATTTTCTCATTTTATTTGCACCTCTTTTGTGGAGGAAGATTAATTTCATCTATGCTTTCATAGTCTAATTTTTTCCATGTCGCCCTTTTCTTAACCCACTGTTTATTACTTCCTTCTTGCCTCTTCCTCTTCATCGCCCCTCCTTTTCTCTTATTTTCTCATTCTTAACATATTGGCTCCTGTTCTTCACAACCCCTTCTCCCAATTCTCATCATCTCCTTCTCTCCTTCCCTCTTTATTAGACTCCGCCCCCTCCTTTTCTCATCTCCTTCTTCTTGCTGTTCTTCTCCCAAAAGACACACATCCTTCAAGACCGATAACTGTCAACCCGGACCTCCTGTCACCCTCAGAGCCATCGTTCCGAGGAGGAACACGAATTATCCTGTAGTCCGGTGAGATTAAATCCTTGTAATGGCTCGTGACACGACCTGTGGGAGTGCCTGGCATCCATCACGGCCTGGTTATCTGGAGATCGAGTTACAGAGCTAGTCTTCCCTGGGCATCATACCCAGTTTGAGGAAAATTTCAGCGTCGTGAATTGAGGGTGACGTTAAAAGTGGTGCAAAAAGTGGCGTTGTATTGTTCGTATTTGAAAATGTGCGCCATTTGTTTTAAGAAGATTCGGCGTCGTGTTTCAGATAAGATTTATAATGTGGGTAAGAAATGAAAGTGGTTGTAATGTGGGTAAGAAATGAAAGTGGTTATAATGTGGGTTAGAAACGAAATTGGTTATAATGTGGTTAGGAAATGAAAGTGGTTATAATGTGGGTAGGAAATGAAAGTGGTTATAATGTGGGTAAGAAATGAAAGTGGTTAAAATGTGGGTAGGAAGTGAAAGTGCTTATAATGTGAGTAGGAAATAAAAGTGGTTATAATGTGGGTAGAAATGAAAGCAGTTATAATGTGGTTAAGAAATGAAAGTGGTTATAATGTGGGTATGAAATGAAAGTGGTTATAATGTAGGTAGGAAATGAAAGTTGTTATAATGTGGGTAAGAAATGAAAGCGGTTATGATGTGGGTGAGAAATGAAAGTGGTTATAATGTTGGTAAGAAATGAAAGTGGTTATAATGTGGGTAAGAAATGAAAGTGGTTATAATGTGGGTAAGAAATGAAAGTGGTTATAATGTGGGTAATAAATGGAAGTAGTTATAATGTGAGTAAGAAATGAAAGTGGTTATAATGTGGGTAATAAATGAAAGTTATTTTATTTTGGGTAAGAAATGAAAGTGATTGTAATGTAGGTAATAAATGAAAGTGGTTATAATGCGGGTAGGAAATAAAAGTGGTTATAATGTGGGTAAGAAATAAAAGTGGTTATAATGTGGGTAAGAAATGAAAGTGGTTATAATGTGGGTAATAAATAAAAGTGGTTATATTGTGGGTAATAAATGAAAGTGCTTATAATGTTGGTAAGAAATGAAAGTGATTATATTGTGGGTAATAAATGAAAGTGGTTACAATGTGAGTAAGATATGAAAGTGGTTATAATGTGAGTAAGAAATGAAAGTGGTTATAATGTTGGTAAGAAATGAAAGTGGTTATAATGTGGGTAAAAAATGAAAGTGGTTTATGACTGGTCATATTGAGATGAGTGGTATTTATTGGTCGTTTTTAGATAAATTTCGGCTTGCCAAATTCGATAAGGCATAAAAGTGGTGTAAAGAATATTTACGCAATCGTGATTAAAATGCCTACCTTATTTAGAAATACCTGTGTTTACGCTTCGCCAGAGAACTTAATGAGGTGTTGCATGAAAATCCTGTCTTTTTTAAACCTACCCTGGCCTTTGCTTAGACTACAGTGAGCGTCTGAAATTCAGTTTGAGAAGGGTTTAGTAAGGGAAAGTTTATGTCCATGCTTATTTTAGAAACTACTACTACTACTACTACTACTACTACTACTACTACTACTACTATTATTATTATTATTATTATTGGTTTTCATGCCAATTATGTTTTCAGACTGTTATTGTATTTTTCATCTCCATTTCGTCTGCACTCGTTATTTGTGCATGAATCTGAATTGAAATTATTATTATTATTATTATTATTATTATTATTATTATTATTATTATATGAATGAAGTTACAGTAGATATTAACAGATGAACAAAAGAATGAATGTAAAGACTGATAAAAATAGAATCTTAATGAGACAGAATTATTATTACGTGAATGAACTGAAATAAATGTAACCTAAAAGATGAGAAGTGACAAGTTTGTCTCATCACCCGCCCCTCCCCTACCCTCCCCCAAAATAAAAGTGATTGCATGACCTCTTGCAAGCTATTCAAGCACTGCCAAGGTTTGCTTGCAAACGATCATTGTGGAACATCATTTCGAAAACTGTTCGAGCTGCTCAACTAAGCTTTTAATTTGATTGGTAAATCATCTGACTGACATCTTGTAGGAGGAATCACGTTCTTATAAAGCAAGGTATAAAAAGACCCTGCTTTTATAGGTTTTTTTCGAAAAAAGAATGCTTTAGAAAAATCCTCCAACGATAATAATAGTAACAATGACTTTCAGTATTCTGCTCATATCTTTTCTTATTCCACCATTAAATTATGGAATTAAATGCTTTCTAATTCCTCCTCCCCACACCCGACACCCCTTGCCGTAAAGGCATCTGTAGTCTGGCGTTGAAATACCTTAGAGTTTGTGCAATATCTGAAACTGCCATTTTTGTTTTATCTCATATTTGCCCATCCGGTTTCCTTTAACCAAACTTATCGTGATGAAACTTTCTTATATAGACTGATTTTTTTCATTCAAGCCGGTGTATGATGGCAAACACGTCCTTTGCCGCAGCCTCGGAACATTTAAGAGTTTTAGATCTGGCAAGTATGAAATTAACTGTGTTGTTTTGCTACGTTTAGGTAATATATATGAGATTAAATATATATATATATATATATATATATATATATATATATATATATATATATATATATATACATACATATACATATACATATATATATATATATATATATATATATATATATATATATATATATATATATATATATATATATATATATATATATATATATGAGATTAATCTATATATATATATGCGTTCTCAGCATAACGAAATTAAGTGTATGTGATAAGAATTATAATTATGACGACGAAAATGATCGTGATGACAAGGTAATAATGACTGCCGCCCAGAGAACACAAATTACAGGACCACAGAATGGGATTGCGAATTTGGTATCAAGACGCAGCTTTTATCACCTCCGACCATCCTTTCTGAGCCCCAGTTTAACAACGCAGAACAGAACCGAAGGCTCGCGGATTCTTGACTTTTTCCTGGTTCGCCCACTTCAAATCACGGGATCCTTCAAAGGACTCCCCTCAGACTCAAGAACTTCCTCTGAAGGTCGTCGTCCTTTTCCTTCCTTTATTAGACGTTCCATCCTTCTGCGACTCACGCCCGCCTCTCTTCATGTCGAATATATTACGTGTGTAAATATATATATATATATATATATATATATATATATATATATATATATATATATATATATATATATATATATATATATATATATATATATATATATATATATATATATATATAAATTTTTATATATATAAATATATATATATATGTATATATACAGTATATATATATGTATATATATATATGTGTGTGTGTGTGTGTGTGTGTGTGTGTGTGTGTGTATAAGCACGTTCGTGCTTTCACACCTTTGATCTTTCTCATGGTTAATTTGTCGTGCTTAATTTTAAGATCACACGCGAAGATGAATGATGGTCGTTTTGCAATGGTCCACTTATCTCATTTTGTTTGTTTGACTGACTGTCGCTGTTTGTTTATTAGTAAACAACGTTGTTCATGGACTCAACACTTCAAGAATTGTATAAGTCTCTCTCTCTCTCTCTCTCTCTCTCTCTCTCTCTCTCTCTCTCTCTCTCTCTCTCTCTTAGTAATGGAAGAGGATGAATTTGCAATGTTCATTTCTACTGTTATTATATTGATTGTTGTATTTTCTAGTTATTATTTTTCCGTTCATTCTAAGTGAAATATTTTTCCGAGGGGGTGAACATTTATATTCTGTAAAAAAAGTATATTACACTTATTAATTAATTAATTAATGAACTTATTTATATATTTCTTTATTTATTAGATGTGATAAACGGCAAATAACTTTGGTAAAAATCTGAGTCTTTAAAATAAATGCAGCGCATTATAAAAGAATCACTTCAGTATACTAAATTCGCCGTGTATAATTACAAAAAAAGGATGTAAAAGTAATTTTTGTAGAAATCCAGACCCTAAAAAGACAGTTATTATTCACTAACGCCCCATAACAAAAATCGTCAGCGTTGTCGATAGCTTTTAAAACGAGGTGATAGATGCCCAATGAAGTGGATACCACAACAATGTTAATTATTAGCGAATCAAATCCTGTGCATAATAAATTATCTTTGGAGTTACGTTCATAAAATCATCCATTATCCATATCCAGTCAGCTCTGTCGTTAGGATAAGGAAGAGTAATATTCATTTAAGGAGCATAGTATGAGGAAAATAAGGTTGATTCTTGCGTTAATTTTGGCAATCTGAGGAGAACCATCCATTCTGAGATTTTTTATATATATATTTATGGTGGACTTTAAATGTATGCACTGTAAACATGCGAAGTCATGCACAGCAATTATATATATATATATATATATATATATATATATATATATATATATATATAATAGAATATGCATACATATATGTATATGTATGTATATATATGTGTGTGTGTATTAGTGCACTTAGTAGTGACAAGATAAAACTGAATTAGACTTAAAATCTTGTGGTGTTTGATGTGACTTATGAAAGCTTGGGTTTCTGTATTTGATGTGAAGAAGGGAGTTTATGGGGGCAGGATGTCTGACACATTTTACATAACCGAGATGAAGACACAACTGCAGTATATGAAAGGCTGTTTATGTGGCTGTCGTGTCGATGCCACCAGATGGCCTGTAAATGAGAGAGAGAGAGAGAGAGAGAGAGAGAGAGAGAGAGAGAGAGAGAGAGAGAGAGAGAGAGAGAGAGGGGTTATAGGTTGAGGAAACGAATGTAGAACCCTGGAGTCATTTTATTTAAAGAAATTGAGGCATATATAATGATAAAGCTTGTTCATCCGCGTGCACTCAGCACACACACACACAATCTACATATATATATATATATATATATATATATATATATATATATATATATATATATATATATATATATATATATATATATATATATATGCACAATTTACCATATGAAATGAAACACTGTGTTAATCCTGTGATCGGATAAGATATTGTAAGTTTCAACACTATTAGCTCTGATACAATGGCTTAGATATAGAGACGAAACCAGTGTTAAAGCTGTATATATGAGTCACGTATCAGTGCGATTATAACCGAGTATGTATATATATTATATATATGTGTGAATGTGCGTTTGTGTGTTTACCATGCCCAATCTATGATTTTATGTTTTACACGACTGAACGGTAGCAGGGCGCGTAACCTGTCACCTGTCAACAAAATTTGGACAGGACGGTGATTAGGACCTTTCACCCACCTGGAAATTGATTTGCAAAATAACTGGCTTTCCCAGGGACAAATATGAGCACTGTGAGCACTCGTTGATTAATTGCGGTGTCTTTCATGATTGATATCATGATTGATAACTATTTCCAATTCAAGAATATTACCCAAGGTCAAGTTGCAATTATGAATATTGTTTTTAAAAATTATGAATCTGAGTCTCAGGTTCAAATGGAAAGTTAGAGCCTATGTTATCAGGCCCAATACCAGTAAGTTGCAAATATTATTTTCGACATTTTGATGGTTATGATGAATTAAAACAAGACTTGATATCATGGCTCGATTTAAGGTCAACCATCTGTAACAAGTAGAAGTGAATTTAATTCTCTTATAGAATCTTCAGTAAAATCAGCGTATCAGTTGTCCAATCAAAATCATACATAGATTAGTTCCATAGTCTCTAGCTCAAAGTTTCAACGTAAGAAAAACTTGTCGATCAATTCACATTCTCTTCTGAAGAGTAAAATATCTATTGTAATCTGATAATCGAAGCTCTTGATCCATTTTGTAATTCAGGAGCAGATTTAAGTACAGTGATAAATTTCAAACATTTTGAAAGAAAAGAAAATATACGAAAAATTCGTTTCTTCCAAAATCATGCACGAATTTCAAAGGACTTCGCACCATCAGAAGCAGCACACACCGAGTCGAATATCGCATTCCTCCTCCTCCTCCATTCCATCCTCGCCCCCTCCCCACCCCAGATGAACGCACCCTGTGTGTTTACAAGAGACGCATTGTTTGTTGTGGGATAGCAGTGACTCGCTACTTACCAGGGCATGCACTGGGATCGGAAGAGCGATGGCTAACATCACTGCCGTCAAGAAAAGCTCCTCGTGACGTCTGCGCTTCTGGTTCGCGCTCGAATGCATCCTCGAGACGGGAAGAGGACGCGATGACGGGAATAAATACGATGATTATTGGCGGCGCCCTTTGCCTCTCTCCAGATCACTTCCCTTCTTAATCTTCTTCCACTCGGATGTACGACAGATCTTGAATAGGTTTTTGTGTGTGTTCTGTAATCACTTTCTTTCTTAATCTTCCTCCAGTAAGATGTACGACAGATCTTTAGTGGGTATCAGTATGTGAGTTAACTTTAGGATAACTTTCCACTCATCATGATCAAAATATAAGTAAAATGGGCTTTCAGATTGCGTAAGATTATTCAGGTCAGCTTGACAATTTATAAATATTCTTTTATCTGAAAATTGTACACTGTAGTATCCATGTCATTAGATATAATTTGGTATGTTTTATCTCCTGCACAAAAACCACTCGTAGAAAAAGTCATTACGTTCGTTTCATCACCGAAACGATTATCTGCCACAGCTTGGAAACTATATCGAAATGCTATGAAGTTTAGAAGCAAATAATTTATTTTATGTAGCCATCACACTAAATTAAAGTTTCATTTTATGAGAAACTTCAAGTTTCAGATGTTAGATTAAGTTTCAGATGTTAGATTAACCATCCTCTTAGTATAATGCTAACACCCTGTAGGCTATAAAGGAACTTGTACCTTCGTTAACAATAATCCGCATTTTTGACACGACGGGAATTTCTTCATCATCATTATAAAATGTATCGGTCAGAGATGTTCATTTCTTCCAAAAAATAATACCAGATCCCGAATGAGTCAAGGCTCCCGAGAATGTTTTCTTCATGAAAAATAAATTACCCGTTCGAACATCACGCCACTCATAATTTCTGTTTTTTGTTTTCATCAACCCCAGTGATTTGTCCAGCCTGTTGTTTTTCTTTAACAAATAGCAACACTTCGAGACGCACTGCTATTGCACATTATCTCAAGAACCGCAAGATATCAGTTCGTCAGCTTTTAGAAGCATAGATATATTTACTCCTGTAAATAACATCACAGCAATCGCGTGCGTATTACGCCTCTAGACGTCGCAGATCAACACTGAAGAGAAGGAGCATTTTCGTAAAGGAACCGAGGCTCTTGTTCCCCAGAGAGAGAGAGAAAGAGAGAGAGACAGCCGGCGTCCGTCCGTCCGTCCGTCCGACACCGTCAGCAGTTGTTTGTCGAAGACCGCCAGAATGAGAAAAGTGAGGAAAGGAAGAGGTTCTCCTAGGAGCAGAGGAGGAGGTGGGGGAAAGGAGGAGGAGGAGGAGGAGGAGGGGTGTGAGGAGAAGGGAGGAGGAGAAGAAAAAGGAAGAGGCACTGATTGACTGGGGCAGGACCTCCCACCCATGTGTGTGTGTGTGTGTGTGTGTGTGTGTATCTTGAGCCTGCCGACGGTCTAGTCATAAACAATGTAGTGGTAAGGCCCTTGAAGCATTGCCGCGTTCTCTATGCGTGCCCGTAAGGAGACTTCGCCCTCTTGTATCTCATAAGCAATACTCAAAACAATATTAATTATCTTGAATGTAAGACTGATTGACATTATGTCACGATGAGTGACTGTCAGAGTGAATCGTTGACCAAGATACTGGCAGCACGCATCTGTCTCATATTTGCAGTGTTGTGGGTATAATGACAACAGATTAAAAGCTATATTTTACGCATCCTTGGTCAGTTGAATATTCATTACATAAATCTCTTAGCTTTGCGTCCCACGGTCAGCCTTCTTTCAGATGAGATGAGGTTAATATTAGTGAAAATTACGCTTTAGTCCAGTTTTGACACAATGAGCATATCTGCGGCATACCTACATATAGTACATATATATATATATATATATATATATATATATATATATATATATATATATATATATATATATATATATATATATATTTTACATGTATGTATACACATACATACACACACACACACACACACACACATATATATATATATATATATATATATATATATATATATATATATATATATATAATTTTGTGGGTGTGTTGGCTATATATGAATGGAAAGCGATGCGAGAGGGAAATATCGATAAACATTTTCCTAAAAACTCTCAGAAATACGTAAAAATATTGTTATTTATTCTGTTTAGACAGAAACTTTATTTTCGCTCTATGCCAGTTCCAAGCTCGATTGAATTTCACGTTGCTTGACAAATTCACTATGTGAAGTCGTGCAACTTTTGCATTATTATATTTTCCTTTTTTTTTATATCTCAGTTACGCTTTCCAAGTTTTCTGACGTAACATTTTTATCGTCATAATTTTACACTCGTCTACCCCAGAGAAACAAGAACACGACTGAGGACAAGAGATGGTTTGGTGCCAACCGTTGTTATGGCTTCGCCGGATATGTTTATCTAGAGACAGACCTTTTCCCTAAACTGTTGCCGATACCTTCAAGGATGCCCACCCCCAAAAATACGCTTACACACCCTTGAACGTTTACGCCATACCCCGTGACCATCCACCACTCAGAACATCCGACTAAACGTGATGACGGGACACTGGTGGCTTTCATCCATGTGACAGATTACATGTCATCATTCTGATAGAGAAGTGGTTCCGCTCTGCCTGGGCTAGGGATTTGGCCCGGGGCCGGCGAGAGATTTTGGGTTAAGCGAATCATTTAATATGGTATGTAGGAAATAAACTATGGTTTCACCAGAGTAAGGCGAGGATTACCTGTTGCGTCTTTTATTAATATTTGATGGTATGCACTCTGACGGTGTAATGATCGCTCACGTCTGTTATTCTCTCTCTCTCTCTCTCTCTCTCTCTCTCAGCCGCGGCCAGCATCATTTGACTATCAACCAGGTATTATTTCACTATTTAGGTCAACATAATATGTTTTTAATTAAGCGAGTTCATCCACTATTTTACTAGTTCAGATGGTTGATCTAACGCAGGTTCTTCGGTTGTGAGCGGGCGCGCGCGCACACACACGCAAACACACACACACACACACACACACACACACACAGATATCACCATATCCTGATAGCGCTACCTTCATATGAAAGCCATTGTCCTTTGTAAATTGAGAAAGGGAGGGAGAGAGAGAGATCACTATTTGCTGATAATGTTACAGCAGAGTGTTATCTTCATTCAAAAGCCATTATTCTTTGTAAGCTGAGAGAGAGAGAGAGAGAGAGAGAGAGAGAGAGAGAGAGAGAGAGAGAGAGAGAGAGAGAGAGAGAGAGAGAGAATTAAATTTTTGCTCAATATAACTTCATTTTTTTTCGTCAAACAGTAACTGATATACTATGAATCCGAATGTTTAGATTTTTGTGCATTGGAACCTAGAGCTCGTTAATAATAATAATAATAATAATAATAATAATAATAATAATAATAATAATAATAATAATAAAAATTCAAGTGTTATTCCCCACCCTCGACTACACACATACTTGCTCCAACATCAAAGATCATCTTAATTATCAGCTATTCTATGAACGGCCAATTTGGACCGCATTAATCCGAAACTGCAGAGGAACATCACCACATACTCTGAAAAAGATTAAAAGCAGTTTTCGCCGACATTTGGTGCCTCCATTTGATGGCCCTCATCGGAAAGAGGAATTGGTCGAGTTACACCGAACATCTATGACCTTATATCTGGTAAATGTCAGGCTGGGGGTTTGTTGGGGGGAGGGGAGGAGGAGGAGATATAAGTCAGTCCTCCTCGGGCGTCGGACTGACGTCGTATCTTTCATTTCTAATTAGCAGTCATTTGGTTCCACGAAAAACAAAAGTTGGACAGAGACAGGGTGAAAACTACGGAGCGAGAGAGAGAGAGAGAGAGAGAGAGAGAGAGAGAGAGAGAGAGAGAGAGAGAGAGAGAGAGAGAGAGAGAGAAAACTGATGTCTGACAAAAGAGATTCTTTCGGTAGTGATCGCAAAGAAAAGAGAGAGAGAGAGAGAGAGAGAGAGAGAGAGAGAGAGAGAGAGAGAGAGAGAGAGAGAGAGAGAGAGAGAGATTTGGGGACATCAGGGGTAAAAAAAAAAAAGAACAAAGGCTGTAACAAGAGTACAGTGGTTCGGATCGCATGTTTACAATAATTAGAAAAGGTTCCTCCGACCCCAATAACACAATGGCGGTATGCCCCCGTTGGCAATTACACAGTACATAACGGTAGAAAAAACACAAGGGTCCTTACGGAAAACAAAGATATCATTTACTGGCCAAAGAGGCGGATGTGGCGTTCAGTAGGTTGCTTCTTTTGTGTTCGGTATTCTCCAATAAGACAATTTATCTCTTTCATTACACTGTACTTCTCATCAACTTTAGCTTGGGAGAACGTTTTTTTTTTAATATATACCTCCACAAGGTCTGCGTTGATCTAAATAGTGACATTGTACCTGGCATTTAGTAGGTAATGGTGGGTGGTCACTACTAAGCTGAATGACAGAGCAAGGAAGGTACCTTACCATAATATATATATATATATATATATATATATATATATATATATATATATATATATATATATATATATATATATATATATATATATATATATATATATATATATATATATATATATATATAATTTATATATATATATTATATATATATATTATATATATATATATATATATATATATATATATAATATATATATATATATATATATAATGATTTATATATATATGTGTATATATATATATTATATATATATATATATATATATATATATATATATATATATAAATATATATATATATAAATATATATATATATGATTTATGTATACACATATGTATATATATATATATACATACATACATATATGTAGTGTGTGTTTGTGTGTGTGCTAGTACACACGTGCCCACATGAATTCTTAATGGACGCTGCATTGTTTTTCATGTCTCTGTTGATATTATCATTGGAGAGCGGTGGTTTTGATCCGAGACATGCATGTACATAATTATGAATAATATTTGCGTCCCAGTGACATGGTCCTTTGGCGTGAAAGAGAGCGTGCAAAGCGACTGAGTTAAAATAATGGAAACAGTTGTTATGAAAGATGTTGTGTATATTGTGACGCCTTTTATGTTTCTTTGTGAATTGTCTCTCCTCTCGGCAAAAGCACTTTTGACATCGCTTTGTTGGGAAACGCGGAGTTCGTCCGGGACATTCAGTTATCTTGAAAATAACTTTGCCCGGAATAGGGCCGTTACGTATTCGTTGTTGACTTCTGAAATACTGCGCAAGTTAGATAAAATTATTATAATTCTATAACGAAAGATTCTTATCAATTGACACATCCCCTCCACTTTGATTTGGTAAAGATTCCCTTCAAGGCTTTTTCAAACTTAACCCGATTTTCCTCCATCTAATTCATGCTTTGTGTGTGTGTGTGTGTGTGATATATATTGCTTCACAAACTGAAAAATCCTTTCTTACTCTATGAATATCGGTACATTAACTTCAGTACCTTTATAAAACCTCAAAAGAATTACCATATCAGTAGACCTTATCATCATCTCGATATAGTTTAGGTAGATGAAGATCCTCTTCGAAACGCCAGCATGAATTTAGCACCTTTGTATATATCAGATTGCTGATACAAGAGTGATGCAATCAGCGCATGGTATATCTCCTTCTGTCTTTCTGAGACTGAGAGCCAAATTCACCCAGACGGTATGGATTTAGCAGCTTTTGCATATATCAAATTGCGGACATAATGTGTTGGATTCTATCCGTCCCGCCTCTCTCTCTCTCTCTCTCTCTCTCTCTTCGTAAATGCGCTGATCAGCCCACCAAGATTCGTCATTGCCATTCCATGCCGCATTACAGTTATCATTTAAAAAAGGCCTCAACAGGGCATTCTTCGGAGGCATAACTACCGAAGGACACATAAATACCATGCAAGCTGAATGCACCAGCTATTTGCCAAAAAGGAATCCTGCCCCCTCCCCACTCCATCCAGCCCAACCCCCGAGTCCCATCCCCAACCTCACGCACTTGTCCTGAGAGAGAAAACAAGTGAGTTCCTTACCTAAGAGGCCACTTAAGGTGTCGGGGTTTTTGATCTCGACCACCACCGGCGAAGGTGGTGTTCAAGAGGCTGCGATCCAAAGGTGGACAGACAGGCATCCTTCGGGATGCCTTTCATCGCTTGAGATTTATTGCATCCTTGGACTTTAGGTTGGAAAATCCTTCATCCCCCTCCCCCTCTCTTGCCCCTTCCCCCTCTCTGAAACGCAGTGTCCCTCCTCTGACAAGAGCAGGGAATGAGGGAAGCCTTGGTTGCAGTCGAGTAATTTTGTCACAGCTGGAAGAAGGGGAAGAGAGAAAGTAGGGGAAAAAAAGTACCACTCGAAGTAAACTCTTGAACCTCTTCGAAGCAGATTCTACCAGCTTCGTGAACTTGCCCCTTGGCGGCATTGTTGAAGATGAAAAGAAATATATGTTAGAAATAAGAAGAAGAAAATTTAATGCTTCTGTTTTCATTTGACTTGAATCGCATGATTAAAAGTGTCCTTTTTAAAATGGACACCCCCCCTCCTTGTTATATTGAATTTTGGGGCTCATCTCTTGATGTTTCATTGTGTGTACCACTTTAAGACTGAATTTTATCTTTGTTTATTATTCCGTCTGCATTTCACAATACTTCTCTTTCAAGTTCTCGGCTCTGTTCCCTGTTTAATAATAATAATAATAATAATAATAATAATAATAATAATAATAATAATAATAATAACCATTGAAAAAAATATCTAGGCAGCAGAGTGTTCAAGCATTAGTAGAATTAAAGTCTTAATTGTTTGGTTATGTCCAAGTCAATTTTTGCAGTGTCACGCGAGGGACAGGAACCAGGACTTGAAAACGTGTACAACAGCATCCTTTTAGCATTATCACCAGAAAATGTAAACAAAAACTGTTTGGCGATAAGCTCTTCCATCAACTTTGGTGGAGATCATATGGACACAAGATTAAACCTTAAAATTACTCTTCCTTTCCTTTTCGTATTGGTGCTTCATAGTTTTTATTGTATTTCTGTGCTGTCGTCTGCAAAGACCTTTTTAGCTTTACTATTTCGTTATTTTCATCTTAACCTCTGCGTCTTATGTACGTATGAAATGTAAGACTTCAGTTGCTTCCTTACTTGCTTAATCAGATTTTATTATCATTAGATTTGAATTTATGAAACCTTCTCTAAGTTTCAGTTTCTGGTTCTTAGCATCTCAAGAGGTTTCCATCACCTCAGTTTGCTGTGCCTAGTAAATGAAAATAATTATTTTGCTTGTCACCTTTTGTTACGTGTTCTACACTTGTTACAGCGCCCTCCCCCCCTTTTATATCATACCTTTCATTTTTCAGCATTACTTTTATAAAGAATAGTATCACCAAACAATAAAAAGATGTATTCATATTCTGTATTTCCCATTTCGCATGCCAGCGTCCACAAGGTCTAAGTTTGTATGTATTAGGGGAGAACGAAGAGGAGGGACTTTACATTTTCTCAGTTTGAATAATCCCCCATATATTAAATTATCTACATTTATTTTCGCATTTCTATAGTGGAAGACAGCGTTCTCATCGGTTTGATACCCAGGAAGGCAAAGATTTCTATATAAACAAAGTAAAATAAGTCTCAAACTTGAACTACGACAGGTGAGTGTTAGACTAGGATCTTCAAGAAGAAGAACCAAAACAATCAAGCAGTTTTGCCAATTACGGGTGTCATATATGAGCCGTATACTAGTGACATAAATTTTGATATATGAATTATAAAGATATTAAAATTAATATGTAATAGAGTAGAATCATTTTTAATGTTGAATTTTACCTATGGGACATTATAACCATTATTTTTTCATAATCATGCAAGGAATTCAGATATGGCATTGGTATCATTGGTTGCTTCGACAAATAGACATCACACACAAATCGCAAAATGTCACGACAAAGTATGAGAGCAAATGACCCGAAGAAAGTGGTAAGTATTTTTTACTTGTTAGAAAGAAGCTTGAACAGTAAGGCAGTATCACAAAAACGAAATATTGAAATATGTACTTAGGCTAGAGTGGAAAAAAAGTGTCAGCCGAAGGTTAAAAGTTCAGCCATCGAAAGTGGGCGGTGAACTAAGGTGCTTTAATCTAACTCGGTTAGATACCCATTGAAGAAAACGTACCATCATTCATACTGCCTGAAATAAATAGTAATATTTACAAGTTTTACTAATTTTATAGCACAAACATTATTTTGCTTACTTTAGAATAGGCCTAGGCCTGCATGTGGCCAAGGTCAGCCCATGTAAAGTTATGCCCAGCTGACCAAATCAAGGCCAGATGTAGCCTAAGACTAGTTAATTAGTAGTTCAAGATTATAAAATTTTACAAGGTACACATAGCCTAGGCCTAATCAATTCCACCATATGCTATAAAATTATTTTTTCTGTTTTTCTCATGTACTTTAAATGAATCTGACATCCTTTTGGGAAAATTTTCACTTCATATTTAAGTGATATTCTGGGATTGAAAATAGTGTTGGTAAAACTGAAGAGTACTACTGTGCTCCTTTGCTTGGTAACTACCAGTGTATGTGCAAAATATGCACCATATCTAGTGGCCCCTTGGAGATGAATGTAAAAACATAAACAGAAGATGGTAAATATAAATATAAACAAAGGCATAAAAATAAAAGGCAGTAAATATGTTGATTGTCGACTGGCAGCAGCCAGGCTTCGGTTGTAGTCTTCAGTTTTACCGTAGCCTATGATTTTTTTCCCCATTTTATGAATACTTTGAATGGTTTTCATATTCATTTCAGATTAAATCACATTTTTAAACTATAGTCTCGTACTGGAGTAGAAGATATGGTTTCCTTAAGTTTTATTTTGTGCTTTGAATGTTTCTGATGTTCATTTATGTAGTTTTAGATATATTTGACCTCCCCCTCCCATATATCTTGGAATTATAGGGGGCCATAGTGGAAAAGCAGGTTTTTTGGTTTTGGGCCAAACACAAAATGAGTGAAGTATTAAGATTTATTTAATCTCACCTAACATGGGGCATTAGATCCTTACTTAGCCACCTAACCTAACCTATGTAATATAAATTAAGTGATAGGTTTGCAACCTAACCTTATGTAGGGCTCTGGATCCTTACCTTATCAGTGGCTCTGGACCCCCATCTATCCTAACCTAACCTAACATAGGGCATTGTAAATTAAAATTAAAAAGATTGTGACATAGGATGCCAGGTCGTTACCCTGACTGGAACCTCCAACAAACATTAAATAAGTTACTAGTTCCTTGCTTAGGTAGTGCATGTTGTCACTTTAAAATGGTTCAATAAACCTTACCTTAACCAGAATCAGATCTTGCAGAAATGTCCTTAGGAATTTATAACACATCTTTGTATTTCACATTTATTCCTTCCCCCCCAAAAAATAATATTCCCCTCTGTGGTCCCCATAATTACAGGATGTAAGTGGTTCCAGTATCTTTACTAATTTGTTACCAAGATGAAAGTCAGAAACAGTCAGGTATAAGACTTTACTTTATATCAAAATCAGTGCTAATTGTTTATAACCAAAATACAGGGAGGGTCTTTTAAAATATGTTTTTTCTTGGTTACCTTCTGTTGCCATTTTACATAATTGCACTGTATCCTGTCTATACCAACCTGTGGACAACCCATGAATTGTCCCTTTTGCCCTAGTTACAACGTTTTCTGCCTTTTGGGTTTCATCCATTCTTTTAGTCTTTCCACTTAGCTGTCCAATTTTCCTACCTTTATCTTGCTTCAGTTTCACCTCTTATTGTAATAAATAGAATTATATCTGAGTAGTCTCATTAAATTAACTTACGTGAATATTCTAGAACATTAATTACAGCTTTTAATGCATAATTCCATTTGTTCCCATGCTTATCACATCAGAATTGTAGATGAGTAATAATAGTATCATGATGCTTCTTGAAGTTTTGTTCCAATTTCATAGCTCCTACAGTCCTTTTTATTGAAGTGTGTAAAACTAGTGCAAGTTATAAATCTCAGCCCAAAGCTAAGAAACCAGTTACTTGTCATGTGAAATACTGTATAGTTTTTTGTATACTTTTGATTGTGATTTGATGAATTAGACATTTATATCCAATGCACATGCTTATTTAAACTATTACAACTTTTTATTCCCGGGAGAAAACTGTATTGTTATATATGTAATTATACAGGAGACTGCCTTTTTTGCAGAGTGGAGAATTGTTCACCCTCACTTATGGGTCCTTAGTTGCCCAATTATTACAAGATTATGAAAATGTAGATGATGTAAATAGACAGCTTGAACGCATGGGTTACAACATTGGAATGCGTCTCATTGAAGATTTCCTTGCACGAGCTAACCCAGGTCGATGCTATGACCTAAGAGATACAGCTGATAAAATTCAGGTGAGTGTTATTTATTCTTTGTCACTGATTTATTGCAAATTAAGCAGAAAACATCGATTCCTATATTTTTTAAATCCCTGCTACCCTGTACCGCTTGTAGTCTTCTAAGTACAGCATTACACTATGCTTGTAATCTTCCAAATACAGTATTACAGTACATTCATGTACACAAGTTTCTACTTGGTCTCCAAGGGCCAGAACTTTCATCATGTGCCAAATCCAAAACAAGTCTCTGCGTATGCCACTTATGCTAATTGGTTGTATTAGGGTAGATGTGATTTCATGTTTTAAAGTGCCACTTTTTTCATAGTAACTGGTGAGTAAGGCTTACCCAAGTGGCACAGAGTAATTTGGACAGATCTAAATTTGGGGGATTGAACTTGGATCAACAAAAATGAGTCATAGTTATATCTTGTAGTTTCTTTTAAAATTGTTTGCTGACTGGCAACCTTCATCAGTGTCCTGGGTATGCAATTTTTCATTTAAATATTGAACCTGGTTAGGTATATAATAGTATGCCTAGACAAACGAAGGTCAGTCGTTAGCCTTGATTTCTTTAGGGCAGAGCGAGCAAATATTTTTGATAATGTCTCATTCCTCTCCTTTATAAGATGGTGCTTTATATTACTTTAAAATAACCCCGCTAGTTTTAAATCAGTGTCTTATTATTTTACTCACCATCACTTTCTTTAGTTGCAGTGGAGATATGTTGTTTAACCTAGATTTCCATTTCTGTGTCACAAGGGTTAGTGGCTGTGGGATGTTATGTACACTTGCATGATGTCTCTGAAGTTACATTCTTTTCCCTTTGTGAGGCTGTCGTTTAGTACAAGATGTTTGGGATGATGAGATGTTATTGGAGTTGCTTTTAGGCATAGTAGTCGGCACCACGCTACCAAGGTCAGGTTGGTAGGTCTAGGTTGGTTTAAAGAGGACGTCTGCCAGGTCTGCTGGATTGCCGTTTCCCATGAAAATTTTATGCTCTTGCAACAGCAAACAATGAAACTGCCTGTTAGTACTGTCCTGAGGAGGCATGATGTGGTAATCTCAAAGATAGTGTTGCAGCTATGATATGCAGATGTTATGTGCTTTGAGGACTTGAGTGTAACATTGGTTATAAGGAGGACATTTGGGCTGTGTTGAAGTCCATGTATTCTCTACTGAACCAGCCCAGCTCTTCAGATAAAATCACACTTGGAAGTGTGAGACAAAGTAACTAAAATAGTCGAGAATTGTTCTGTTGGTGATGAAGTTTATTTGAAAATAAAATTGAAAGAAAATGCAGCATAGCAGTATCAAGACACTACAGAAGGGATTAGTGTATTTTATCCAATTATTCTTGCACATTAGAGAAGAAAGGAGGATATTTGAAATTTTTTGACAAGACATCTCCGATACATCTGCACTCTTATAGAGCTGGCTGAGGGACTAGCCCTTGAATATTTAGAGTGGTGGAAAGTGCTTTAAACGTAGACTTTCCAGTTGGAAAATATTTCCAGAAAGCCTGGGGAACTTCAAAGGCACTTGCAACAGACCCATGGAATGTGCCCTCAATAAAGGAGGGATACAGGGTCCCATTTTATGCATATCTCCAAATTATTGTCATCACCAGTATGTCTTCAGACTGAACCACCCAAACTCTAAGAGGTTTGCTGCAATGAATAAAGTGACCAATGTGAAAACTAAATAAGTCGTTTTGAATACTGTGCACAGACATCTTACTTTTATTCAGTGGTTTTTTCCTTTCCAGTTAGCTCACATGTATGGTTTCTGGGTATGAGTTGAAGCAAAATACTTCAGAAGCTCTAAACAAGAGGTTTCTTTCATTGTCAAGATGCTTCTCCAATGTTTTTGGTAAAAAATGCAGCATTCAGTGTGTCTGCTGTAAGTGGATATTAAAGCATCATTAAAAGTAACATGTTTGTATCATTGAAATAAGAACTCTCTAAACATATCACCTTTACTGTTTTATGCATCTGCCACTGTATGTACAGTGATCTGAAATTAATTTATTTCAATAGTTTTTTGTTTTGTCATGAAAGAAAATCACCTGATCTTTAAAAAGAACTGCCACTGTATGTACAGTGATCTAAAATTAATGTATTTTCATAGTTTTTTGTTTTGGCATGAAAGAAAATCACCTGATCTTTAAAAAGAATCCATTTCCTTTGATTATGAAATGGAGGATAGTTTTACATTTTTTTGTTCAGAATTGTTATTGCAGCTTAGTTATTCAACAGATTAGCTAATTCATTCTCATTTTAGGAAGACTGAGACAGATGAAACATGTCAATATTTTTGTTTTACTGATACTAGAGCATTTTGTTAAGCTCACAGATTATCAAAAGAACATGGCAGTAGTGCAAAGTCATCAAGAGCAGATTTTCAGATATCCTGGGCCCTTCATAGTACAAATCTTTTAATGGGAGATATTTGTTCATTCGTAACTTTAGAGTACATATTATATCTTAATAAATAGTGATTAAGGGAAAATAATATATTTTTGTAACAGAGTGCCTAATTACAATAGGTAAAATAATTGTTGTCCCAGTTTTTTTGTTTTCATAATCACAGTAGCTGAGAAATTGAGATGTAGGTTTGAATGCTTATTCCAAATTGTTGCTGACCTTTTTTTAATGATATTGTATTACATTTTTGATATAAAAATATTTACTTGCAGAAAATTAATGGTAATTTGTAACTTAAACTTTTTTGGGGTTCATTTATACTCATGATTTATTTTGCATTACTTCATTGTACTTTTTGAAGTACAGTAATATAATCCATTGAATGGAAAAAATATCACTTGCAGTATCAGTTTTGGCTTTGATAATCTTATGATTTTTTTTTTCTTCCAGCAAGCATTCAAGTTGTACCTTGGTGTATCACCAAGTATTGGCAGTTGGAGTCCAGGAGGAGATGAATTCTCAGTTGTTTTAGACTCAAATCCATTGGCAGAATTTGTTGAGCTGCCTGACAATTACCTTGGTCTTCGTTACTCCAATATTCTTGCAGGCGTTATACGTGGAGCATGTGAGATGGTGAGTATTTAGTCACTTCTCTCTTGCAGGTTAATTGACGTTGGAAAAACTGGGTTCAGCGTCAGCTGAAGATAAGGGAAAGTGCCCTTTATCTTTGAGTCCATTATATACTCCATCATGTGTTATAATGTTAATCATTCTGACACAATACCTGGCCAAAAGACCAACTAAATTAGAAGAGAATTCTTTGATATTAGTTTGGTCACCATGGAGCTCTGCTAGACCATGGAAGGTAACTCCTTTGAGGACTCAACGGCGACTACCAAAAATAGGTTTTCCCTACGTCAAAACCTGTTTTTATATATATTGAAAAAGTTTGTGCACTACAAACATTTTTGCCATTTGTAGTCTCTCTCTCTCTCTGTCTCTTGCTGAGTGTTGTCTGATAAGCTAAACTACAGTTTAGTATTTTACTATTTATTAACATCATTTACATTATAAAGTTATGTTGCCTTACAAGTTTAGGTGTGAACAACTCTATCCTTCCCCCTTGCTGCTCTTCTGCCAGAGCTTGGTGATATTCTGCTTTCTATCACTGCTCTTTGTTCAAATAGATTTCACTGTTATTTCTCTTCCTTTATATCCTTTCCCAGAAGTTACAATGCATACTTGTAGTGCTTTATATATGCCTTCCTTCAGTAGTTTCTAGTGATAACTTTTTGGTGCTACTTTTGTCACCCACATGTTTTTAAACCTCTCCATTTTCAGGTTCCATGTGTTTAATCTTTTGACTACCCCTTTTTTATCATATCCACCTCAGCTTACAGCAGTCTACGTTGAGTTATGCTTATATTATGGCATAATAGTGCAATCCGTTTGTTTACGTTTGTTTACTTTTCATCGTAGTAAAATCTTTGTTTCAACCTCTCCACTCTTGTATGCTATCAGCTCCCCTCTGGGCTTCTTAAAAACTGTTTAACAGTTAAAATCCTTGATTTGTGCAATTCAATACAGCTTCTCACTCTTAGTTTGTTCTCAAACCATTTATTTCCATCATATCTCAAAATCAATTCTGTTGTTGCAAGGCCATTTAGGTCTTTCTTTCATTGTTGTTAACCTCAGACTGTTGACACTTTTTGTCCACTTGCTTACATGCTGACATGAGATCCTTCTGCCTACTGGTGTAACCTCTTGACTGAAACATTTCTGCCTGCTGGTTTACCCTCTGAGACACTCGTTCCTACTAGTTTACCTTCTAACAAAAAATACTTCTGCCTACCTGTTTACCTTTTGACTGCACCATTTTTGCCAATGGTTTTGCCTCTCTTACTGAGACACTTTTGTCACTGTATATGATAGCCTTTCCCAAATTTCTTGCATTTCCTTACTGAGATGAGAACAGTATACTGAGAACAGATGCATTACCTTTTTTCCTAAGATTATTTTAACTCTCATGATTATTTTTATTCATCCCATTTCTAACGTGTCATCTGCTATTTCATCTTTCATCAGTGTGTACTTTTGTGCCTGTTCTTGCTTCAGTCCACTTGAATTAATTTTCCTTGTCACTACCAATAGTGCCTGCTGCCTATGTTCAGACGTTGTAAAGATCCGCAACCCCAGAGTACCCATGCAAAGATTGGCTATCATCAGAATGAACTTGTTAACATCAGCCACCCCCCGAGTACTGAACACGGCAAAGGGACATTCCATTTGGCGACAACAAACAGATGCACACGCCAGTATCAGAATGAGCTTGTTAACATCAGCCACCCCAAATATTAGCTTTTAAGATAAACAACCCTCAGGTACTCTGGGGTTGCTGTTCTTTATGTCATATGTTCTACCTTCTGTGTATGATTCAACAAGTTTCTAGTTTTTCTAGTGGGTATTTCCATCACTTTCTTGGTTTTTCTTATAATTTTTCCAATATTAATAGTGGTCCTTTTGACAGCTTACCTAATTTCTACTTTCCTTGAAGATTTTTTTTGCACTCCATGGCTACTTATAGCAAGTGGGCACTAGGGGCCATTTTTCTGGAGAACATAAGTTTTCCTGCTCTTATCCTTTTTATGAGTTGTATATGCCTTTATCAATAAGCTGAACTTACATTTTGTCTGTGCTTGGGACTGGCTGTTTACAGATCATTAGTTCATTTTGAGTTTATAACTCACAAGCTGAAGGTTTATTTGAGGGAAAAACTGGTACATTCAGTGTTGCTAGAATGTATGGAAAGAAGAGAATTTGTGGAGAATATACCAGATTATAATGGTTATGTGTGGGGAATGAAATAAAACCTGCATGTGTAGAAAGAACTCCAACTTCAGACTGTCTTGTTGTTCTTAGAATAGTGGTAATATTTCAATTGGTGGACGGTGCCTTGGCCAACCAACTACCTATTAGGTATTGTGTAAAATTAAATGAAATAACGGTAACAGTTTTATTATTTGCCTGCACATACCTTGAATAGTCATCCATATTCCTCAAAGTAATTTCTGCCTCCTTTCAATTGACATTGCAGTGTATGATTCATCCTACTCTCATCATTTTCCACTTTTTACTTTATTATAGTACGAGTTCATTCTTTGTTGCCCTCAGTACTCAGTTTTGCAGACCATCTTCAACATAAGATGTTTTGGAAATACCTGGTAATTGTATTGTTTTCTCCCATAGGCATTCAGTAGATCTGTTATAGGCAATCAATAGATCTGTTATGTGTATTAAAATTATCAGCAATTTGGGATTGTGCCTCCAATTATCCTTTCAACTTCACTTAGATTGTCAACCCTAATCTTCTCTAAAACTCTCAGTCCATGTCAAAAGTAGATGGCAAATATAAACCTTCAAAGTATCTTGTAATTGCTTTTAATTTCCACAGTCATTAAATTATTCTAAACTTTGTGTAGGTATTGCTTTCTGCAGCTATTTGAAAATCCTCCTCTCTTTCAGATCATCAAAAGCTACAGTAGAACAATCGGTGGCTATTTTGTATCTCTTAATGATGTTTTGGGCATTCTTTATGCAGAACCTTACAGAAGTTTTTGCTTCTACTTTTGATACATGTAAGGCAATTGAGTTTAGCATAATGCAGTGTTTATGTAAGATGGCATGCATTTCTCATCAACCATAGGACCAGAGTACTGATTTGGGCAAGTGGTGGGAAACAGCAATATCCAACTTTGGCCTGATTTGGGCAAGTGGTGGGAGACAGCAATATCCAACTTTGGCACAATATTTTACTTAAACCACTTTCTATCTGTTATTGATGAATGAACATTTTTCCCCGTCTGAATTTTTATTTTGTTCACAAAAGTTTTTTTTTGTCTCCTACTCAGGTCTTTGCTTTTCATTAAGCATTTTAAGAAGCTTTAGGCTTTAAATGTCTTGTCATTAATAATGTGTGAAGTTATTTTGTCCAGTTACTTATGTCTTCTGCCAGTCTTAGACAACATGCTAAAATTCTTGTGACAGTTTATACTACATATTAAATTGCCATCAACAGGTTCAGTTGGAGGTAATGGTGTGGTTTATTGCTGACCAGCTGAAAGGTGACAATGTGACTGAGATCAGAGTGAAGTTCATTAAGAGAATTGAAGATGCTATACCTGCTGGAGAAGATTAAGGCAGATGTCCTTATTTATAGTATTCCACTGTCTGTTCAGGGTTATTATAGGTTAGATATAATATTCTTTTCCATTTGCAGTAAACTCATATTTAGCACAGATTTTGAGACTATTGTTGGTTCAGTTTAGGTGATAGTACTATCACTAACTTGGATTGAAATTTGATCATTTAAGACTTGTTTGTAAAAAGTCAAGAACCACCATTCATTAATAATCTTTTCTATCCATTAACTTTGGTACACAGTTAATGTAAAGTACATTATGTGTTGTAAGTGATTATTCGGTATTTTGCAATATAATTGATATTACGTATGCATTTTCATGATATTACCATTAAATTACATAAAACACATGAATAGTTCTTGTTATTTTTATGTAATAAATACTGTTATTAGCCTGGTAGTCTTTTGAATTGCATTATGGCTTCAGTTATTATGACTCATGATATGTGATTCAAATGTCTTTAAGTATATAACCTACTTGCATCAGGTTAAGGTAGATCTTCAAAACCTTGTGTTTGTAACTGGACTCCAGCTAGGCGACTGAGAAAACCCCCTTGCGTTAAGACCAAAGGTTTGTTAGTTATGAAAAATACAAATAGGTGTAAAATTTGTCATTTTGAAGCACTAAGGTGTTATTATCCACAGACCCTCAGTATTATCTTGAAAAGCTGTCAAACTAATAAGGCATGCCTCAAGTTCCAGATTGTTAATATACACAAAACTGCTTTCTTTACTAGAATTTTTGGTGAAGAGGTGCTGTTGTATTTACCCTTGCATTCTTCCACAGCCATTTTCATAGTTATATTCATTTCCAGTATCTAAAGCTTTTCATCATGATTAAATATGTATAGCTATAATCTGCTGGTCAATTTTTACCAGTTACATGTAAAATTGTAATAACCACAATGCCCTCAGCTTCTCAAATCCTTCACATTTTTTGGGATGTGCTTGTCACTACAAAGCCTGAGATCCAAATGGGAGACTATGAAGAAATTCTGACAGTTATAACGGGATTCAAATCTGCAGCCGGAGTGTCAGAACGAGGTCACATCGACTAATTTTCAATTCTCAAATTCTTCAACATAAATCTGTTATGATGTGGTATAGTACCATAACCTCAATGAATTGTTTGTGCACCCTGTGCTTTTGCATGTTTAAAAAAATATCTCATATACTACTAAACCTAATAAAAATTCTGTTTTAACTGAAGATAAATTTCATCATACAAGGTACAAATTAAATAAATCATGAAGTATATATATTTATGAGTTACAAAGCTCAATTCAAGCATTGATTTTAAAATAAAATTCTAGTTCCAGCTGATGTAGTGGAATAAATTTACAAAAGTACTGAAAATATAGGCCTGGTGAAGAATCTTAAAACCAAATCTTATATATCTTTATATATATAATGCACTTAAAAGTTACTTCCATAGCTGTATATCATTTTAAATATGACTGTTATCATGCATAATGAAACTAAAGATTGAAAAAGGTCATTCTGCATCCAAGGCACTTCACATGTACTTTTCTTCTTAAAAACTGTCGGTATGTATCTGTGTCTGCCTAAACAGTGTATATCTTGTGTGCATACATCTTAATGAATAAAGTGTAATAAGCACACAAAAATATCAGTGTAGCAAAAATAAGAAACTAGAAAATGCAATTTGGTAAGAAATTTTGCCTATTACTGCAAGGCAATTGCAGTTAAAAAAAACCACCAAGAGGCCAAAACTCATACAAAACTCAGTTCCTAGATTCTTTTAACAAGTTCACAGGCTACAATGGATCTATACATTTCATAGGTTGCATAGTTCTGGTAGTGATGTTTTTCCATAGTTTCCCAATTTTGTTCTGTGAAGTGCATTTAGCTTTTTTGTGTGTGTCATGTAATAAATGCTGTACACATACACTGTAAAACCCTCCTTTTATAATGTACTGTTAGTAACATGTTTAACCAAAATATCATAAATACTACTAAACCTCTCTAATAAAAATACACTATGAATAAACAACAAAAGGTAGGTTTTAAGCCACGTCTGTTTCTTTGGGTTATTAGCCCTAAATATTAAAAAATTACTATGGCCTTTTATTTGTACAGTTTATTTTTCTGTGCCATGTCTCATTTTCACCAATGAAATTTAGTTTCATTAAATATAAGGCATATTTTCACTATACAAAGCTACTTGAAAAACTGAAGTTGAATGTGCTAAGTTTACATTTAAACTATCAAAAGCTTATTTTACTGATTTGTGGTTTACTTCCAAATAATAATGTATGCCAATACAGTATTTAATTGAACTAAAAATTTCATTTCTTTAAAATGTCTGCACTTGACATATTTTAGAATTCACAAGGCAATGAAACTTACACTGATAATTTTAAAATGAAAAAGACATTGTTTACTAAAATGGAAAAATTATGCTAGTTACAAATGAAATGCATTAGATTCTTAGATCAAGTGTTGGGTCTTGTACCATAATTGCAACTATGGAATAGCATAAACTTGAGGTACACACGCAAAAGTAAAATTTTACAAATGAATGTGACCAAAAATATGTCTGGGCTTTTCATTTGTTATAAATGATCTTCATTAGTTATAAATGAAACAAAAATGGTACTGTCCTCACATTGAACTACTATACAAAAATCCCTCTTAGCTGGCAATAATGGCACACTTTAACAAATAATTAGTAAAGTTTTATAAAAATATAAAGTACAATATAAGCCCCACTCTTGCAGACAGGAGTACATGTAAAAATCTAATCTAGAAGTTCCTATTACAATTCCACATTCATATACAATAGAACTGGTGATGATGTGAATGGTTAATATACACATGAGTAATATTTCATGAAATTTTTCTTTAATATTAACAATGATTCATGCAGAAAAGCTAGCATAAACTGCATTCATTCTAAACCGAAGAACTGCTCTAAACACAATACATTTAGTAATTTTAGCTTCTCTGGCTATGTATGAAATTCACAACTTAAAAGTATATGAAGGATGCAAATTTGGAAACTAAAGTGAAGCATCATACAGCAATCACATGTCAGCACAACAGATAAATTTTAAATTGACTCTTCCCCAAACAACATTTTGGAATATGTTTCGGTCAAAAGCTAATTCCAAAATAGTCCATGTGACAATAGGTTGTTATGCAAGTATAAAAGTGAATCAAACAGATCTATTAATATACTACAAGAATGGTCAAGAAAGTTACCTTTAGCTCAAATTTTACTTGAGAAGACACAGGAAATAAAGATGAATATTGATGACTGCAAAATATCATACATGAATTTTTTGCTTTCATCATTGTTTACTTGGATTCTGAAAAAAACTCATATATTAACTTGATGCAGAATGAAAAATTATAACCAATTATGAGCTTTCACAAGACCACTAAGAAATAACTTTTGCAAGTCCTTCTTAACTGTTAATAATTACAGACTTTGGTTGAAAAAGTGTTATACTATAATATACTGTAATCAGTCAAAAACAACCATGCAACATCCTAAGTAAACTCAATCACTGCCAAAGAGTAAAGCAATTAAGAAGCTCATTTTTGTAAGGTTATTTGGGAGGGAAGGGAACCTGAAAAGTCACCTATAGTAACCAGAAAAAAACAAAAAAATTCCTACCATCAACTAAAATGATTTTTCAGTTAAAAGATTAAAGGCCAGTAAGAAAATCATCTAATAGCAACATCAATCTAGTCGTGCCTATTAAATTTTTCAATAAAATTTAACAGTTTCATTAACAACTTCCAATGGGATTAATTTCTTTGCCAATATAAGGATCACTTTTTTTAAGATCATAACTGCACATAACAAAAGGGAAGTCAATTCAGCTGACTCGTTCAACATAGTTTGCAGGCAACATCCCCGTTATTCCTGTTCGCTGGATGGTTCCAGTCATCCATCCTTCATCAATGGCTGTACAGTTAATGATAAGATCACCATCTTTGAAGCTAACTTCATCAGTATCAGCAGCTTCATAGTCATACATAGCACGGTAGCATCGCTGTAAGGACGTTAAGTAAAGTTAGGAAAATGATCAGGGTAAAAATGTTCTTAATAAATACAAAAAAACAATTATAATAGTGTACATCAGATAGTAAATAAACAAATGAGAAAGAATAAAATAGTAAAAAAATCCTGTAAATGCATGAAGGTGGCCTCGGGAGCTGATAGGGAGTTAAAGCTTTAAAGAATACTAAATCTAAAGAATTAAATGCCTATAGTGAAATAAAAATAAACAAAATTCGTGATACATGTAACAACAGAAGAAAAGGGAGAGGTCTCAGAAATGTTTAAAGATGGATAACTGGAATAGAGCTGGTGGAAAACACTAATACAGGGAAGGTTATGATTACTGTGACAGGAAAGGAAGCAAATGAAAATATGCAGTCTGCATAATGGCCATGTGTATAAGTGAAGGCAATATTATATATACGGTATTAAACGAAACGTCGCGGAGAAATTCAAACCTACAGAGTATGAATAAAGTTACAGACTTTCATTACCCAGCATATATATGAGTTAATATGTATGAGATGGGAATTGGGAATATGTTATTGTAAAGGGGGGCAGATCCTGTAGAGGGTAGAACATTTGTTACCCTTACATAATCGAGATGGGAGAAAAAAAAAAAGTACCAACAGTGCAATAAAGTGATGAGATACCTCTGTCCAATTGGCAAATAAAGCAAATATACATGTACCATACCAATTTAAACATCTAATATTCCTTTAAAAATTTTTAAAAAATTCACCTCAAATACTGAGTAATTAAGGCTTCATCATACTACAGAAAAAAAAGAGAAGATCGAGCCCAAATTGTATAGAGCTGAAAACTGACAACTTACTCCAAGCTGGGTGGGGGGTGCATTCACTTTGTGGTGCGTAGCATTTGAATTCATCTGGGGAGGTGGAACATGCTGCTGGGCAGGTACCTGATCACCATAAAGGTTACTTCGCTGAATCTGTAAAAAGTTTTGGGGAGTTAATATGTAATACTAAAAATTCTCTAAAATATATTTTCTACAAGAAAAAAAATGTTGATTACAGGTGTGCTGAAATATCCAACTTATTTCATATAAATAAGCATTCTTTCCTTCCCAGAAGACAGTGGAAAAAGCACATTTCTAGCCTAGCTATTTGAAGGGATAATTTTGCTTATAAATGTTACTAATAGTGATGAATTTTTCTTTTAATACAGCCTATTCCTCGGAATATAAAAATCAATATTCTTACCTATGAGGTTCAAACAAAAATGTTTAGTTTTTACAATAAGTCTCAGAGCAAAGTGGGATATATGCACTTAAGAGTCAAAAATTACTTAGTTCACATTAGAGCAAACACTAGACCACTTTTTCAATAACATATGGCTCGACCATGTGAGCTCTCTCAGTACCATATGTATGCTGAATGGCAAAAAGTGAATATCATGTGATGATATCCTTAGTTGTGTTGACTATTGTTGAGGGTGGAAGCACAACAGTCATGACACCTTTGCCTCAATCTCATGTTTTTGGTTCCCATAATTACAACACTACAAGTGTAGTCTGTGTTCATCCACAATGGCATTACATGTGTAAAAAAAATAATTTATTATTTTCTAAGTGCTACATTTTACTTTAAGATGTAAACTGTCTCATTACCCTCCCCATTTGCTTGAATTTCTACTCTTAAGAGCTGAACTGCTTATGTTACAATTACTTAATGACAAAATGTTTCCCAAACAATCCACCAATTTAAGGTAATGTACTGACCTGTTTTCTGTAGTTTATACTTTTTGCTCATACATGATAATAGCTCATTACTTTATTTTGTGTTAAAATATTCAAGTGTACTACTTTTCTAGCTTTCTATAGCCAATCTAGGATAGCTTAGGCTAAGAAATCTCCAGTTGTAACATCCTAACTTATGAACTTTTCACATAGAGACTCATTTTTCAGGGTAAATGCAATGTAATTAATTTTTTGTTTTGTTTTGTAAATGTATGTGTGCCAGGGGGTAGGCTAAGTAAACTGCAAGGTTAGGCTATGGGAGTAAGACATTTTTCATTTAGGCTATGGGAGTAAGACATTTTTCATGTCAGCATTTCAACCCCATGATCTATTAGTGCACTCAAGCGAGATATGAGAAAGTGTGCATTATAAAACAAGCAAATGCACAAAACTGCATAGTACCTGGTAAGTTGTCTCCTGACGATAGCCACCCCCTCCTGCATTAGGCTGACTTATGGAGCCATACTGTTCATTCACTGGATCATAATCTGCTATGCTACCTACACGGCGATTTGGTTGTTGAACTTCAAGGTGAGAGGGGAAAAAAATTAAGAGTCAATGACTGCTTTACACAACATACGGAAGTTCAAGTGTAAGATACTTAAGAAATATACGTATATAATTATGGTACTGAGTCACTGCTGCTGCTTATCTTAATTTTAACACAAAAATGAGAATGAAATCTAAACAATTTCTTTTATACTATAACACTTAAAACTTATTTTCACTTAACAATAATAACAACTGTGATTTATGCATAAATAAAACTGTTCCACTTTTCTGTAAAAGTGCACAAGGTTAAAAGACATGCAAGAACTTAAAAAATGAATACACCACTCTGCTAAACTGCAATCAAGTTCATTATGAATGCTAGAATTCAATCTGTTACAGTATAAAAAGCCTCACACTGCGAATCACCTGCCTGCAAAACAAGACATGCTTTCCTCAAGATCTATGATTGCGTAGATTCTAATTGCACTATACTGTTTGCAGACAAAAGTCTTGATTTCATTATAACTCAAATGTATTTCTGTTAATATACTGTCATTCACTTATCAGCAGTTTATATGCTAAGTCAAAATTCTATTCGAAGTGAAGAAAATCCAAAACCAACAGTTAAAAGTACCATCTAGATTTTATGACTACAGCCTAAATTAAGCAATTAGCCTTATAGGCTACTTAATTCATCAGTTTAAACATTAAAGGCAAACTTATGCCACTACATCATTAGTAATAAACCAAAACTCATTGTAATCACAAAATGTTTCAACTGACAATACCAATGAACCCCTCAACATAATCAAACTGTTTGACCAGCCTAGGATCATCCCACTCAGGCTGAGATGGAGTTGCATGTTGAAAAGATAGCACTTTATTTCCTCCAGTTGGCCAAAATAATTCTAGCCACTCAGGAGGCACCTTCTCAACTTCGTCATACAACTTCCGAAGCTCAGCTATCCAAGAGTTGAGAAAATATACATATGAGTAACCTTAGCAGCAAAATCTTCTGTAGACTTCACAGTACAGAAAGAGAGAGATTCTATTTGAATATAAGAAATAATTGGTCAATACTGCTTGTGGAAATCAAACCTGCATGATTCCACAAAATGTACCATAATAAAGATGAAGTACTTGGTCTTTGGCCTAAATTTTCTATTCCACTCTATTCACGTAGGAATTATTAAAATTTTCTTTTGCAATGTCTTGAGACTGGGCTTCATAATTTTCAAACAGCATTTAAGCATAAAAATAAGAAACTGAAAAGGAATTTCAAGAGGGTGAAAAGATGCTGAGAAAGGTAATACAAATGTTGCTAAATATGATCACTTTAATATCGTTTTAACCAACATCATAATTGTCATATTACATATTATGGAAGCCAGTAATTACAGCAAAGGTTATTTTGATAACTGTCATTACTAAACAGTAAGACTTATATAATTTAACACAGGTATAATTATTTCACCTTGTGTCCTTGGGTTCTTCCCTATTATAATTCTTGGTAAACTTCAGTTATTTAGATACAAGAAAAAAGGGCATGTGATATTTACCCTTAAAACATGAATATCATTGATATGATGCATATAGCATATATATACTACTGATTTTGATGAAATTATGAAATTCAATTCCTCCCCACCCAATCTGGTGCTTGTAAATTTTTTTGAGTATTTCAATTTTCAAAAACAAAAAGTGCGAAACATAAGACAGAATAAAAATTTATTTCAGTAACTATATGTCAGTTATTTTCTAGGTTTGTGATGCTTACATGTGGAAATAGACATAAAAGTTTTGCATCAAATCTCATTTTGTATAGGATTTCAAAAACACTACTCTGGAATAAGAATAGATTCTGACCTATAATTATATACGGTACTGGTTTGCTGGCCCTAGAACGCATGGCAAACTTTCTTGACACATGAGACTAAATACACCTAACACTGCACTCCAAAACCAGGTTGATGTCACCACCACTTTGCTCCAAAGAGTTGCTTTTCTACAAGAAAACACTTTTTTGAAACAGATTGGAAGGAGACCCTCTTTTAAACAACCTGAAAATTACTACTAAATAAGTTGAGTTTAATTTGTAGTAAGCCTTCTCAATCTTCCAAATTTGTATTTTCTTGCTATTACTTCTGTCTGCAAGTAACAGTCCAGACCAAAGTAACAGCAAAAACAAAATACTACTTAGGAAGGTTGAAAAGATTCATATTAAATATTACTGTAATGAATTACTGCAAGCCCTGGTATCAAATGATGTGTAGCCAAACAGAAACAGCAAATAAACAATATAAGGAACACCTCACCGATACCATTTGGCTGACCATGGCTTAAAACTACAATAGCTTAAAACAATACTGTACACTACAGTGAACAGATCTAACCACATTTAAAACAATATGTGATGAACAATATAAATGTTTTTGCCTATGTTCCACAGTGTGCCCCATCCAACACCTTACTCTATAAATATACTAAAATAGGGCTTACCCTGCCAAACAATTTGAGTCCAAAGGTGTCATCTTTGAAAACTCGAAACTTCTTCACTGTACAAGGCAATTTTATACAGCAAAATATGCAGCATAATATATACACTAAAATCAAAGACAAGCATCACTTGCAGTGACTAAACATGGCAGCCTAGGCCCAACCATCATCACACTATGGTAAAGCAAGCAAGCAAGACAAACTGTATACGTACCCTTGTACTATTCCAATAATCCAGAAATCTAGGCCAGCATATGTCTACAGAAGATTTTTGCCTTGTGCCACAATATATTTCACTATCTACTAATCAAAACTCAAAGATATATACAAGCTACTTTCAGTGGAGAACATGCCTCAGAAAAGTGTAGGTGTCTTGTAAGGAATGAGGACAGTAGTGTGTCTTTTACAAGATAAAAGTGCAGAGCACAGAAGCAAAGGTTATTAAATATTTTCATAAGTACTTTGACCAAAGCACCAATTGAAATTTCTAAACTTATCCTGCAGACCAGTAATGTTTAAAGAGTAAGGTTTAAAGAGAAATTTCCCTAAGTTAAGTTATAGTAACAAGAAATGATTTTTGTCCTCATCACAAAACTTCAGCGCTGCCAAATGCCATTTTCTGGTAAAAAAGGAGTTCTTTACGCCAATTTAATACTTAAAGGATACCAAAATATATTTAAAATCAATAAATGCACTCTTATACAATAAACCTTGTGTGAAAATTGGTATCAGATACTAATCAGATGCTGCTAATTTATTTCAAAGAAATGTGTCAGAGGAAAATTATAATGGGAAAATTCACATTTAGCTAGGAATTTTTATAGATTTTAAAAACAAAAAAAACAGTTAATCATAATTAAGCTCTTGCAGGGATAAACACCAACCTTGCAGACCTTCAACTTTATGGTTACCTTGCCTAACCCATGCACTTGTACCACACTTCAGTCCTGAACATTTCAAGTGGTGAAGTGAGCAATTAATAATATAAAAACTCTCCTACTAGCATTGTTCTATAAAACTACCAGCACCCACTATATGCCCAAATATAAAGTACACCAAATAGTTTGGCATACTCTATACAGTACACATAACAAAGTGAAATGCAGTAGTGTGCCACACAAATTCATCCTCACTGAATCCCCTAGCACAAATTACAGAAACGCAAACTGAGTTGGTGAGTGGACAAATATGGTGGGTCAGGTTTCATCGGTAGGGGCATATAGAACTCAAAAACAAGAATGGCTATTGGCCAAGTGTGCCCAATAGCCTGTAACAAGGCAAGGGGTGCAATGGATCACTGAGAAAACAGAAACAAAACACTCTCAGTAGAAAAGGAATCAAGATGTACAAAGGAAAATTGAAGAGATGAAAGATTTAAAGCCCAGGCAGAGGCAAGCAGGAAACAGATAGAGAGGTATATAAGAAAAAATTAATTGAAAAAATAGTTTTTCAATCCTTCACAAAAATAACAAAGGATACATCCTACAAGTAAGACTTTACAGAAACCAGAAACTTCATTCATTCAGTACAGAAGGTAGTTTTAGGGTCGGCAGAATTCAAGTTTAAAAAGATAATTGGTCTTGAGAAATAAATATGTGACACATCACAGGTGTACAGGTTTGAAAAATGTCTGTGTGCTCTGGTTTAGAAGGAGTCTGAAAGCAGTAACTGTTCTCCACTCATTACTAAACTATTGAAACTTAAATTCAAATTAAAATAGGCACAGGAATACCATACCATGTCCATATAAGTCTATTAGACAGAAAAGAAAAAAATAGAATAGCACCTAACACTAGAGGAAGATATAGTAAATGAAATTAAAGTACAGTTCAGCAATATAAAATTTAACATTTTTATAAATACTTCACTATAAAAGAGCCTGAAAAAACTTAGCATATTTTACATCATGCTTTGACTTTCAGTATATATTGCAGTCTACCTTCTGATAAAAAGATGCTTACCTGGTCCTGTCTGACTTGAGTAGATAAGCGTTTGCGAAGTGCGGGCTGAATAGGGAGAGTTATGATTGGTATCATGGTGCAAGTTCTGTGGTGGGTGATGGTGGTAACTCTGTGGATTTTGCTTTGGTCTTTGCTGTTGCTGATGATGATAAGGTTGAGGCTGTTGTTGGTGATGCTGGTGATGGAGGAAAGATGTGGTAGAAGATTGGGGAGGGTGACGGTGTTGGGAGGATGGGGGAGGCCCAGAGTATTGTTGGTGGTGTGGCGGCTGCTGCTGCTGCTGCTGCTGCTGCTGCTGCTGTTGCTGTTGCTGCTGCTGTTGAAGTTGCATATGATGTTTCTGCATCTGCTGGTGCTGTTGCTGCTGCTGCTGTTGTTGCATCTGATGCTGCAGCTGCTGTTCCTGCTGCCGTTTACTTTCCTCTCGGTGTGGGGCTCCAGCTACCACAAATAAACAGTCAAGCTCAACCCCCAACACAAACATCATGCACAGTATTACTATATTATGAGCAAACCTATAATCAAGATGGAAAGCAAAATCCCCTGAGTCTTTTTAGTAATTATACCTTTGTCTTCTCAAAGGCTCAATTTGCCTTCAATAACTATATAGTAAGTTCTTCTAAGGGGGCTTTCTATCTTTCCATGCATGGGATTGGGCAGGAAAACTGTCAAAACATGTGACTGAGTAACTGTTAACATAAACACAGTATGCCCCTACTTTTCTAAACATGACATACACAGAGCTACGTGTTAAGTAACTGGACCTAAATTTAATTTTCATGCTTTCTGAAGTGTTTATGCACATATAACACTCTAATGTAAGGCCTTGAAGCAGGTATGTCTACCTCTAACTATATAACTAAGGACCTTGACTATCCTGAACCTACTTAAAAAGTATCTGTTAGTGACATTGTAGAAGCTAGTAACCAATGGCCATGTGAGTACCTGTTACAGTCAATCCTGCAAATTAACTATGTATTTGCTAGTATTGTCAATACATGACTTACCTGTCACAACATCAAAGTGTGAAGTAAATAAAGTGTCCAGTGTCATGAAGAACATTAATAGATAATCCCATACAGCATAACCCAAAATCAACCTTAATGACCAACATTTGAAGAATACACTTACATGCAAAGGAAATAATGAGCACAGAGTTAAGACAGAATATAATACATGAGACAGACAGAAGCAAAGCAAAACAAAGAAATACAGAAATGTAAGAAAATCACAATTCTTACTTGCATAGTGGCTGTTAATTGGATAATTGGATTGTGAAGAAGCAGCACCGTGCTTGTTAGTGCTATAATAAGACCCACTTGAACCATTTGTCGGTTTTCCTGAATACCGATTATTGAGAGCATTCTGTCCACCCGCTGGGTTGGGAGGGTAATGACCGCTCTGCTCGATATATTCTGGAGCATAATGGGTGTTGGCATTGTGGATTTGCAGACCTGAGGGGGTATTGTAATCGGGAGGAGGATTAGGATTTTCGTTAAACCTAGAATAGGGAGGATGGTGATTCAAATCGCGAGAAAAATAGCCTTGGGTCTCTGGAATATAATGAGTAACGGAATTAAGGGGTTCTTGTACAGGTGGGGTGTACTGGCGGCGGTGTTTTGCAGGTGGAGACTGAGCCTGTGATACCTGGTGAGAATGAGTAAAAGATGGAGGTGGGGGGTGGGAGTGCATAGAGGAGTCACTGCGAATCACCTTTCGTGAGTCATAACCAAAACCATGGCTCTCTCTCTGTAAATGGGGGAGTTTGGTTGGGTGGACAGAAGCATTGGCTGGGACTAAATCTTCTCCATGTGCCCTATGACAGGGGTGGCGCTCTGGAATGGTACATCAAGGTCTTAGTTCCTTAGTTGTGTAGTGTTAGGTCCAAAGCCATTCTACATCTGGACCCTTAAAGGCATAACCTAAGTATATGCCTTTGGTTCTTGGCATGCTAAGTGACAGTGTGTACACCAAATAAAACAAGTCTATTACAAGAAAAAAAAAATGCATTGTGCCAAATAAGTACAGTACTATCTCCACAATGGGTTCTAATACCTGATGTTTTTTGTAATGTACATGCTCAAAACTAAGTCCAAACATGAATCATGTGAAACTGTCATAAAAGAGTACACGTGTACAACACTCTCACCTAACACTCCAGAGAACACACAAAAACTACAAAACTGTTTATAAGTCAAGCGTCTAAATAGACAGCGACATCTGTTAATAAAGTACTACCCTACAAATAGCCAAAATAATTGAAAAGATCACTACACCTTTACTAAAGCAACCCATTTCTCACAAATCTTTAAATACTGAATTAAAATATTTCTACCATACAGTACTCTGCAGTAAATAATATATCCTGATTAAGCAGCAGCTAAATTTTTCAACAATTTATACCTCAATCACTAAATAATTTAATGTTTAATTACATCAATCAAATACAATATCCATTTTACGTACTGTATGTGTGTTGAAATACGAGGCCTGGCATTGCTCGTACAGTTTCAATCCCATCGGCAGAGTAATTTTCCATGCTAAACCTAGGCATACAACTATGCTTCCATTAACATCGAACAGTTTATGTATACTGTAGAGAACTAACATACACTAACTGCCAGGTTGTTAAGATTTTAAAAATCTTAGGCTTTTGTTGATAGAGGGTGCTTGGTACAGTTTTTATCAAGAAAATTATTTGAAACTAGTTATTGAGAAAATATTTAGGTATCCTTTCCTCTTTGTTTCTCAAGTAATCACATAACAGAACATTAGTATCAATCAATGATTCAGCAGCCAACGCAATACAGACATTTTCCATTATAGTTTCGTACAATAGCCCCCTCATTTAGGTTTCCATAATCTGTCATTTTCCATTTTAAAGTAATACATGGCTGTAGTGGCTTGCTAACAGAAATACACTAACATTACTTTTATCCAACATAATCAAAATATACTGAGTAGTTATCCTATCAACTGGGTCTAAGAATATCTGCCAAAGTACTCATTTCACAAACTTACAATGCACCTATCCAATCATTCAACATATTTTATTGAATATCTTATCATTCACAGTAATAATCAAACAAACTATTACACAACTACAAAACTGCTGCAAATTACAAGTACAGTACAGGTACTGTCATGGAGCAAAACATGATATTATATGCTTTGCAAATTATCAATTAATGAAATAGCTTACCACAGGCTTCCCTTTCCTAAGCTTTGTTTCCCCCTCTGATAATATTCCCTGAGTTCAAATAATTAAAAACCTGTCTAAACTGAAACTTTCATTAATACTCATTCCCTGTTTTATGAGAGCAATGAAATCATGGTAACATTCAAGATAATAAAATAGGTGAAAGTTTGTGCAGTAAAATAATCTTTACTGAACTGAAACAAACCCTTCAGAAATATTTCTTTTTTATTAGTATCTGAGGCACTTCATTTCTGGAAATACAAACAGGTAATGACTAGTTTTTCAGCAATGCTTTTTTATTCCATAGGACAACTTCATGTTATATTTGGAAAGTTTAAGGCACTCCGATTTTCTCTCTCAACTCAACAGCATGCAAAGAATATCACATGCTTCAATAATATTATAAAGATTTACTCATCTGTTTAAAAGGTCGTCTTTACTTATTTTTTGCAATGTATTGCAGAATTTACTTCATGATACTACCCCACTGTTTATTTCACTTTTTACGTAAAATATGCAAATCTCAGACTCAAAATTGGGCAAACAACCTAAAAACTACACAAAAAATGCAAACATCCTTTAACTGTCAATACACAGATATTTTACCCACTCACTGTACCTTAGTTCTTATGCAAGAGGTATGGACCATATATTTTTCCTGTGTAACTGTTTATTCATTTCTATGACACTTTAAAGCTTTCTTCCAGGTTGCCTTTTAGGCAATTTGTACTTCAACAATCTGTATGAAAGGTGGGTGTAAGACCTATGACCACCTCTTCTGCACAAATTTAATTAAAAAATTCTTGATGTCTGTTTAGGTGGCCTTCAGCCTCTACACAACAACATGCCACTTCCATCTATGGAACAGTTTTGTGGTCTTTGTTTCTTCAAGATAAAAAAAAAAGAAAAAGAAATTCACACCAATAAGACAATATAGAAAATGCTAAATTGTTTTAATGTCCCTCATCTCTTTCAGAAGGCAAGATTCATTACTTCTTGGCCAAGTCTAAATAGCATGGATACAAGTATTTATCATAAAAAGTCTATGAAAATTCAAGATACTGCATAGGAAAAGTAAAAACAAAAAAATTTCATAAACACCAATTCTTTAGTGCCTAATTCTCATAATACAAGGAATGAGTGAATATTGTACATATTCTGCCTATTTCCTACTCTGCCAGCTGTTTTCTGCCAAGCATCCCTGACTACTTCTGTACTGCACAGTTTACTCTTGTACTTTCAAAATGGAACTCCATTCACCTAATTTATTTTTGAAGAACCTTCATGCATAACAAGTCACTCCTTACATGCATTCAAGACACACCTGATACCCCTCCTGAATCCTGTAAGCCATGCAAGTTTATCGACATGCTTCTATACACCAAAGTCGCCAAGGACAAGAAAAAGAGAGCTTTAAGGGTAAAGTCAGTAAGTACAAGCAGCATCATTAACAGCTTTTATTTTAAGCTATTAGCAATAGCAATTTCTCTTCCTTTTTCCCTCTAAGGTAATTTCATTATCATTTGGGAGATATTATAAGCTCAGGCATTACTAAAATATTTAGATACAGCATATACTTTTTTAAGCAATAGAAAACATCACAGCATCATCATACATTACCTACATCTGAGTTGCATTTCAAAAGAAAGCTGTTTCTACAGTTTTATGACAAAAGCATTTTACGGAGCAATTTTCACACATTGCATTAGTAATATTAACACTATATCTACCCTGTGAATCAAAGCAACAGGTAGCTAACTAAAATGACACACACACAAAGAAGAACACAATCAAGAAGATTTTGGCTCACATTACAAGGTAAAAAAACCTTGAGAAACGAAATATTTCTTCTCACTTCAAAGACACATCGACATGCAATGTGCCGATGTTCTGCAATACTTCTTACCATCTCTTCCATGTCAATGCTACTGCATCTCACTGATGTTGCTTAATGGAAAAATGGCTGTCACACAGTACAGGTAATGCTAATGTCCTAACAACAGTAAGATACTGTACAGTATCATACTGCATGGTACTCATATAATCCTAAAATCACAAGTGGTAAATTAAAAAAAAAAAAGGTAACAATATATGTATATAAGAAACTGACGGTATAGTACTGTAATACACAATTAACAGCTGTAAATAGAAATGATAAATGACTGTACAAAATTATAAGGCGCTGGGTGACATACTGATACCTTCATCATTGTCTCCTGGTTCTAATCTCTTCCGTTCCATTTCCTCTTTTTTGGCCAACTCGCCATGGTAGGCAACATTACTGGAAAAACAGATGATTTGACATCAACATCACTATTACGGGCAAATTCCATAAAACAAGTCAAATTAGATCTGAATTTCAAAATAATAAAACCTACAATTTCAATTTAGTTATGTTAATGAGGTAGTAAATTCTCCAGTACTATTACAGTATAGGTTCTGCACTGGAAACTGTTGAAATCAGGCTTTTTATTATCATTATTGCCTGCAATAATAATTATACATTCTGCAATGAAAGAAGACAAAATGGATACCAGTGTTGCAAAACAAGAAATATGTGCTCTGCATGTTTTGTAAACTAAATCATAAGCAGTGAAGAAAACTGAATGTAAGATTCTAATCAATGATTTTTTATACACAAACTAAACATGATTTGACAGTAACATAATGACTCCTACTACCTTATTATTCCTGTTTATGATAAAGTATTTTCTTAAACTGAGTTAAAAACACTTGTAATACTTCATCTTTCAATTCACTCAATGCAAGTTGTTATTCCATAAGGGAAATTACAAATACGAGAAATATGCATAATGCTAAATTTCCCATACAAGTTTCATCATATAAAACTGAAGCCCAAACCTTGGTTAATTTTCCCTTACAAGTAAGAGCATACCTGCCTACCCTCTAGCAACTGGCAGTGCTATTTCAAGGTTCAGTTCAGTTAGTAATGAACTATGTTACTTGACTGATTGATTGAATATAGAATTTCGGCCACAGGCCAGGCACTGGGACCTATGAGGTCATTCAGTGCTGAAATGGAAATTGACAGTAAAAGGTTTGAAAGGTGTAGCAGAAGGAAAATCTTGCAGATGCACTATGAATCAACTGTTAGGAGAGAGTGGAAAGTAAGGTGGAAAAAAGAGAATATGAAAGGAGGTATAATAAAAGAAATGAAAGGGGTTGCAGGTAGGGGCTGAAGGCACGCTGCAAAGAACCATAATTACTGCCTACAGTGCACTGCCTGGGGTGCACTGATGGCACTATCCCCCTACGGGGACAATGTTACTTTTTTCAGTTACCTGATAATCTGAGTATTCTTTTTCAGCCGTTGAGTTTCAGGGTCGTCTGCCACTTGGGTAAATTTCGCCTTGTTCTTCTCGAAATCAGCGTGGTATTGTACCTGAAAGAGAAATGTTACATTATTTACTGGGCCTGACCACTGCATGCAATGTATGTAAGCACTACTATATATTTATATATTGGTGACAAATTTTGAAGTTGGCTCTGCTTTTCTACAACACGTAGAGTAAAACATCAGCTGACACAAATTTATAAATGAATAATACAAGTATATTAATTGCAGTATGTAAGAGAATACACCAGTCTGCTAATCTATAAATACAAACATTCCCATTCTTATGCCTATCTAACTTATCTTGAAAGAAAACTTATGTTCCAGAGAAAGAAACAGTTGCATTAACTCAGCCTTTGTCTTTACTAAGTTTTATCAGTTCCATTAAGAAAAATTACATCACTACTCATGCATGTATCTTCAAACTCTTAACTAATTAACTGAAACCTAGGCAGAGAATATAAAAAGACCAAGCTATCTGTAAAATCCAGGTCATTTCTTGACACCTGTTACTACAGTTAACTCTACTGACTACTATTTATTCCTTCTACCCAAAATTTTTTATGTTATATTTTCATTAAGATTCCTTCTTCAGACAAACAATAATATGAAATGCACTTCCAAGAGGCTACCAGCCCTCTTATACACAGGTCCTAATCTCGGCTTTCATTTCAAAGATGGCTATGATGATATATCTGTCCTGTGCATTCAAAGATGGCTATGATGATATATCTGTCCTGTGCAATCACTTAATGACAACATAAAATATCTCTACATATATACAGGTAGTTTTCACTGCATAAACATTAACCACCAGGCATCCATACATGCAATCTATTAATATGGACCAACCCAACAACAACATACTGTTAAAACAGTAACAGAAATATCAAAGCCATATTATATATATAAATTGTTCTATAAAATGTGACAGAGGGAAAAAAGATAGCGTGTGTTTTTTGTGTAAGTACACGAGTCCCATTCCTAGAGAGAGAGAGAGAGAGGAGAGAGAGAGAGAGAGAGAGAGAGAGAGAGAGAGAGAGAGAGAGAGAGAGAGAGAGAGACTCCTAAGTAGGATGGCAGGTAGCTACAGGACGTCCCAAACTGAGCAGCAACATTCTCGATGATTCACCTCCAAAATATTCGTCAGTGACTCAACTCCAGAAAAGAACGAAAAAAAAAGAGAGAAAGAGATGAGGAGAGAAAAAGGTGACCAGCCAACTATAAGAGAAAGAGGGAGGAGGAGGAGGAGGGGGAGGGGAGGAGGAGAAGGAGGAGGAACTGGCTCTGGTCATAATATGGTCTGTTGAGGCCACTCCAACACCAGGGTGCCCTTATGGACAACCCGGACCACTTTCACTCCTTGAGCTAAAGAGGGCAACAGTCATCATGCTCTCTGACCCACTGGTAACTTTTGGGTGTTGTTTTTGTTGTTGTAGTTGTAGTTATTGATGCTGTTGCATCTTGACTTGCAGAAAGGAAGAAGTTTCATAGTAACCATAATTGATTGTGGTTACACAGAAAGCCTACACTTTTTTTATACAGTACACTGAATGATTTCTCTTGATTTATTGTGTCACCTGTAACAGAATGATTACCTCTGAATTACACAACTCTATAATTATTTTAATACACAGCTGTGCAAACTAATTACCTTCTTGAAATACATACGAGTTCCAAATGTATTTGCATGAGCGGTTAGTTATTCTGTTAATAAATATATAGCTACAAAATCACTTTATGCTATCTTTGCCACACAAGCTATAATTCAAACTGCAATGACTGCCCTTGATAACACCTTTGGAAAATATCCAGGAATGGTTCTAAAATTACTGAAGGTTGTAAATCCTATGTAAATACAAAAACCACGCACTGTCACTTGAGTTATTATACACTTACGATTATTTTTCGTAAATACACAACCATTATTCTTGGCATCCCTGTTTTACCATTACTGTCACTGATAAATTCAGCAGATGTTATCTTCATAATCAACAATTTTCTTAGTTGAAACATAATGGGTTGAGACACGATTACACAGGACATTTACGTTACCCTAAAACACTGGGAAAAGTGCGCAACTAACGAGAGAGAGAGAGAGAGAGAGAGAGAGAGAGAGAGAGAGAGAGAGAGAGAGAGAGAGAGAGAGAGAGAGAATTTAGGGAATATATTTCTTTACAGTTCCCTTCAGTGATCCACGAGATTAGTCAGATACTGTTAATCAGCTAGAATGAACCCAAGGTGTGTGTGTGTGTGTGTGTGTGTGTGTGTGTGTGTAATAAAAAGGAATATTTTACTATTAATTTTGTAATAACTTTGCAAGTCATGGCAGAAATATGGAAGACCAGCTCAAACGGAAAGATCAAGCGCTGATTACAGACATTTCTTGTCTCGCTAGTATAAGAACCCGGGTTCGAAAACCCGGTGAGGGAAAAGCGATGTGGGACCACTTCATTGATGCTCATTATGTCAAGAAGTGAGAAGGGCATGGAACCAGCTGCCTCTTATTATATATATATATATATATATATATATATATATATATATATATATATATATATATAATTTACCTTTCAGTATCTAGTGTAAGAATACAAACTAGCATCACAACATACATCGTTATCATCAACGTCAATTCAATTATCGTCACATAAAATGAAAGGAAATGCACGACCTGTTCCCAATCGCTAATGATGCTGGATAAATTAGATCTACCGTCCATATACGTGTAACCGAACGAAGATTCAGTGAGCAGCCCTCCCTTATAAGGCATTACAGCGGAAAGACGGGGCGAAAACGACACGCCAGCAGCCAGCAGCGACAACGCGTCGCTTACCCGGGGCTCTGAGGCTTCCCTTTACGGGCGTGAGGACGACAAAATCCCTAAAAATAGAGCAAGAAGATTCGACCATCGATAGAGCACGTATGCCTTTCTGCTCCTCCATCCAAAGGGAGCAACTGGCTCTTTTAAAGGAGCAACAACAGCAATAGCAGCGAGTCGAGTCGCACGCGCGTGCAAGCAATATCTGACATGAATCGTGGCCTGAAGTGTTGTGGTATCGTTGATAAACTTTGTTGGACTTAACAAATGCACTCTGCGCCAAACAAAATATGATTTTATCATCTTATCTATGCAACGATGACCGAAGGAATTATAATTTTATTTTTTCTATACAAAATAATGGAGATATACAGAATATAGAATCTATACCGTCGGTTTGGAGGAAAAGTGTGGCCCTGAACAGCGTCTAAGTATGGTAACTTCTGTATGAAATTCACACGATCAAAAAATTATATTCTGTATGAATGCACGTGAAATTCATGTCAAAGCCCAAACGGTGCAGCAGAAAAGGCATTTAAATTAATATTCAAAAGCATATTCGAAAGTGATCTTTGCTTATAATTCTCACAAGACAACCGAACTATTAGAAATTCGTCGACCGAAACATCTGAACACACAACTGTCGGAATAGCAACATTCACTCCTCACCATCACCTAACCTTGGTTCTACCTATATAGATCTGAGTTAACCTGATGTTATGCGCACACGCACGCACACAGAAACACACAGAACTGTGGACATATGTGTGTGAGAGAGAGAGAGAGAGAGAGAGAGAGAGAGAGAGAGAGAGAGAGAGAGAACGAAAACTGTGGAAATTTGAGTGTGTGTGTGAGAGAGAGAGAGAGAGAGAGACGCTTAGAGAGAGAACGAAAACTGTGGAAATTTGTGTGTGTGTGTGTGTGTGTGTGTGTGTGTGTGTGTGTGTGTGTGTGTGTGTGTGTGAGAGAGAGAGAGAGAGAGCGTCTCTCCCAGCTGTCATCGGGATGCAGAAGACGTGAGGAAAGAACCTCATGACTCGGTGAACTCATTATATACAAACTTAATCTAGAACACCCGAGTGATGTCAAAATCTTTTCCTTTCACTTTACTTCCCGTGGGGACGACCTTATTTCTCCGAAGACTGCTTGATACATTGTCTCTAATACTTATAACTGATGTCGCGTTAAATTTGTTATGAAGAAAAGTATAAATATACTTTTGCTTGTGTGCACACACATACACCTGAAACTTACACAAAACACCAACAACCACGCAGGCGTTGTATTCAGGTTATAAAAAATCAAACAAAGTGTGTGTGTGTGTGAGAGAGAGAGAGAGAGAGAGAGAGAGAGAGAGAGAGAGAGAGAGAGAGAGAGAGAGAGAGAGAGAGGTTGTAATCATGTTAAAAAGTCAAACAAAATCTGTATGAGAGAGAGAGAGAGAGAGAGAGAGAGAGAGAGAGAGAGAGAGAGAGAGAGAGAGAGAGAGAGAGAGAGAGAGAGAGCGCAACAAGAATTCAATCACGTGGCTGGCATGACATGTTCGACTTGCAAATGACTTTAACTCGCCTCTGTTCGAATTCAGAACACAGGAATTCAATTAACCAGATGCTTCATAAATTTTTGCAATTTGTGAATGATTGTCCACCGCTTTTCTGGGTCAAGAGCAAAACTGCGTCTCCCGCAACAGAATATGAAAGAGTGTTATTATTATGAAATATAATTAACAAAATAAATAACGTTTCAATATCGTAGACTGCCCAATATATATATATATATATATATATATATATATATATATATATATATATATATATATATATATATATATATATATATATATATATATATATATATATATATATATAATATATATATGTATATAAATTTCTGACTCACATCAGGATCGAACCCAGGTATTTCAATTGAAAGACATGAATGACAACTGCCAACCCAGCCACACAAGTCATAAAAGAAGTTGGAACCTATAAAACAAATTATAGAATACCATAGACAATAAAATTGTAGTTGTAGGCATTTAAAAATAAAAAGGTTGGCTATCAAACCATTTTGCTTTAGCTGGTTGTATTCTCGTAAAACCAAATCAGCGGTGTAATTTCCTATTCTGCATTGCTGGCTTTCCCTTCTTCGTAGTAATATACTAACATTATACTTTATTGCACATTTTGCTCCCCGATAAGTTACTGATGCATTATATATATACAGTATATATATATATATATATATATATATATATATATAAACTGACCTCAGCCTTGACACGGAAAGAAACAACTAAAATAAGTTCTACATAAAAAAAAGTAACAATTTACCAATAAGGAAGTAAGGAAACCTCCAAATGTAGGGTGGAAATGTTGCTGACTTACACGGGACTAAAGCCGACTAACACGCGCGCACAAAGTCACACACACACACACACACACACATACACATACACACTCATACATACATACATGATGACAGAGTGACCGACAAACGATTCCACCCTGCGGGGATGTGGGACCGCGAAGGCCCTTCCTGTGTAGTAGATTCGGCATTTGTTCAGTGGCTAATGCATTTCTTCCTGGACGTGACATTAACCAATTACAGTCTTTATAAAAAATAAGAGCCTTTATATGTACGTACGTACGTACGTATGTTTGTTAAACTTATTATCTTCATAATCCGCCATCGTAAACTGTACATAATTTCTCGGCCGAAACCCGGTTAACCGTGGTACCCTCAGACTTCGGCAGACGGTACCACCGGATGATGTAGACCAGTGGTTCTCAACCTGGGGGGCGCGCCCCCCTAGGGGGGCATCAGCAGTTTCCAGGGGAGGCGCGAGGCCCTAGGAAAATTTAAAAATTCTAGAATTAAATTCGTTATTTTTCTTAACAAGAGTGAGGAACTAATATTCATTTTATTAAAAATATGCATCCGTATTGCCTTATAACGTTAGTTTCCTATAGTCTACCACTCTAAAAAGACTCGCTAGACTTACCATTATTTTGTCATTATTTACCTCCCTCCCTGTCCCTCGAAACTTATTCTCTTTCTAATTTTCCATTAAATCTGGGAGGGAATTTTACTCATAGATGCAAGGGGGCGTGGAAAGGACCAGCTCTTAGAGGGGGCGTGGTAATAAAAAGGTTGAGAACCACTGATGTAGACAGATGGGTGTGGTGGAGGAACCAGCTGTTGTCTGGACCTCCTTTTTGCCGGCAGTAGGTCGGACTTGTCACCCAAACCCCAAGAGTCCACTGCAAGCGACAATCCCACACCAGGAGCAAGATCTGCAACCGCCCCCTCCCTTCCCAAGAAGCAAAGGGATACGGCTAAAACCGAGGCAACAGGATACGCCTTCGTGTTTGTGTTTTTTTTTTTTCAAGGAAAGCGAAACGGATATAATATGTATGGATTCATTACCGTTCCATTACCACTGAGCGAATGGAGAACGCATCTCATGCTCTTCTAATACTCGGATTTGCAGCCGTCATTGACTGATACTTCAATGTCGTAGGATTTTACAATGGTCCGTATTCACTCCTTTCTGGTCTGGTGAGTTTTCTGGATTTTTCTCGGCTTTTCTCTTACAGACATTGAACCCAGTCTTACTGCCTTAACGCTGCAGTCTAAAAACCTCTGCAACATACTGTATAAAACCTCTATTTTAATATGATGAAATATATCCTCTGTAACAAGCACCCCGGTTTAAATATCTGCATTTTACAGCTAAGTGGACCGCCTGTGTTCGACCCCAGGGCGAGCGAGGAATAGGCCTACTGTGCAGTTGTTCTGAATGAAATCAAGTATGCCTCTGATAACCTAAGGGACAATTCATTTACCCAGTTGTGATTAGTCGACTGCAGACAGAGAGAGAGAGAGAGAGAGAGAGAGAGAGAGAGAGAGAGAGAGAGAGAGAGAGAGAGAGAGAGAACGTGAATAATCAGCACTCCGCAGAGGTAATTCCTTACCCTAGCGGAATGAAACCATTCATCAGACAATCCTCTCTCTCTCTCTCTCTCTCTCTCTCTCTCACCATTAGGAAAATATCAGTCGTTCTTATGACCCAGAACCTTAATCTTCATTGCAGAACAGAAATCACAGGGTCTCAGCATTCTAAAATATTCTTTCACGACTGTCAAAGTAATCCGATTTTACCGTACAGTACTTAACGAGATTTCGAGAGGGCCTTTGCGCTCCCTATACGACAAACAAAGGCCCACGAAATGGGTAAAGAAGTGGGAAGACACGAAAGGGAAGATCAGGTCAAATTCTGACAACAAGCGAAGATCAGGTCGAAGAAATTACTTAAAACGTAGGACCGTGCAGCGCCTTCCGTGGAGGTAATATGATACACTGTCCCCTCGCTGTGCTTATTTTCCTGTTATATCATTCGGGGTACATGACGCCCAAATGCCCTCTTTGACTTCCACAAATAATCATCAAACCCTTTTCTTTCCCGATACTTAAATCCCACTTTGTTCTTTAGTGGATTATAAAAAACGTCATCAAGTTCACGAATAGATAATATTTAGCTAGCCTGGGTATTCGCATAGCCAGCAGCACTGGCTTTACCCTTGAGAATATTTTTATGGTAAGACCTAGTCTTTAATCATTATTCATTACACAAACATCCGAGACCTCTCCTTCAACCTTTCAACTACTGAACACTTTTACCTTCACTCCCTAAACATCACTATCTCTTAAAAAAAAAACAGCTGTTTCTACAGATCTTGATTCTTAACTCATTTATTAATTTATTACCCCTCATACCCCAACAGTAGTTTACCTGGTTTATATACTCTTAAAAGGTGAAGTGTGCGCCTAAGTAAATATAAACACACCTGCCCGACGACTCAGGGACCTAGAATCACCTGATTTTGATGGAGCAAGGTCCATTTTGCTGTAACTGATATTTATAATTCACAAAACTCCATCTCCTTTATCGAAGGAGAGAGAGAGAGAGAGAGAGAGAGAGAGAGAGAGAGAGAGAGAGAGAGAGAGAGAGAGAGAGAGAGAGAGAGAGAGAGAGAGAGGTTATTGCTATGGAGTGTGAACCAAACTAATTTACATAGCTTGTAACTTATTCTGAGAGAGAGAGAGAGAGAGAGAGAGAGAGAGAGAGAGAGAGAGAGAGAGAGAGAGAGAGAGAGAGAGAGAGAGATTTTTAGATACACACTCACAATCACGACCAACATACAAAGACAGACACAAACAGCCGATAAGAACCTCAAAACTACATAACAGTAACAGGAAGGAAAAATCTTTACAAGTCCCCCAGATTTGGTGGCAGAAGAAAAAACTATTAACATGAAAAAGCTTACCAGTAACCAGAGGGCCAGTGTTGGAAGATGCCAACTTTGCAACAGCAACACAATGACGTAACGGTATGATTCTATAATCATGATGAAAAAATCATTCACCCGAGGTAACAGGAACACCATAACGTAACGATATGATTCTTTTATCGTATTAATACGTAATTCACCGGAGTTTTCGGGGACACTATAACGTAACGATATGATTCTACAATCATAATGAAAAAATAATTCACCCGAGGTAACATGAACACTATAACGTAACGATATGATTCTTTAATCGTATTAACACATAATTCACCAGAGGTTTCGGGGACACTATAAAGTAAAAGTAAGTTTCTTTAATAAAAAATAAATAAATCATCATAGGTAACAGGAACACTATAACGTAACAATATGATTCTTTAATCATATTAAACAAATAATTCACCAGAGGTACAAGTATAACCCAACAATGACAATGAAAGATTGAAATACAATGTAATAAAAATATATTTCAAAATAAATTACGAAAACGTAGCATAAAAACACCACTGAAAACTGACAAGATTCAAATTACACAATATTTTTTTATCTTTTTTTTAGAATCCTGCCAAACTTCCCACAAGCTCCTGTAATGGGAAGAAACGTCAAATTTGTGAAAAACTTTCTTATTCTTCATTATGTGTGTGTTTGTGTGCGCGCGCACGCGCGATAGCCTTTCAGCAAAGACGTGCATCACAGTAACATCATAAAAGCTTGCAACATGACATTCGATACAACAGTAAAAAAAAAAAAAAAAAAATAAAGCGAACATTAACATTTTGAAAAGTTGAAGACATTCACTAGAGATATGATGAAAATCAATAAACATACAAAATGTGATACGGAGATAATCAATAACCACTGACGCGTTGAAATTCAATAACTATAATAAAAAAAGGGCATACCAATGACAATGGGACATCGTTAACATGAAATAACCGAAGCCAATCAATGACCTGTAACTTCCGCAAGAGTTAAAAATACACAAATGTCTTATTTTATTTCTGTCGACGACGGACACGGCGTGAATGAGAGAGAGAGAGAGAGAGAGAGAGAGAGAGAGAGAGAGAGAGAGAGAGAGAGAGAGAGAGAAACGAAGCCATACAAGGGCTGCCATGTTATCATATTACCTAACTATTATAAGCTTTGTCTGTACGGGGCGAACGTCTAACAGCTTCGGCACACAACAGCCCAACGGCGTCCGCCCAATTTTACCCACAAACGCCCAATTCCACCAGGCAGCACCGCCCTTTTCCACACAAGCAAGCCCCAGGGTAAATACCACCCACGCATACCCAGTTTAACCGAAGCAGGTGAGAAAACTCTTTGTTGTGATATCCATCTCACGACATAACTTGTCACACTAAATAAATAGACCTGAAGAGTAAACAAGTAAGCAAGTAAATAAAGTAAATATAAACAAGGTGAACTTCTATGTCAGCCTGACCAGTCACCTTTCAATAGAACATTAACACAGAAATTCTCGAGCTTATGTCGAAATGCGTTTTGTAAAGAAAATCAAGACAAGCTTTTTTTCTCTGGTACCCATCAACCATCAACACTACTAATAATAAACAACAATATAATTCCTGTTCCACATGAATACACACACACATATACTATATATATAATATACATATATATTACATATATATAATACACACATACATATATATATATATATATATATATATATATATATATATATATATATATATATATATATATATATATATATATATATAATACTAAAACACTAAAAAGTTACTTCATTACTTACTAACTACTGTAGCTTTTCTGAACATGAAACTTCCCAAAACAATTATTTTGTAATATAAAGATCACAGATACTTAAAAAAATCAAAAGTGAACTTTTAATCACTGCCAGTTGTTAGCCATGGATGGAATTTGACGGCCTTAGGCCTTTACCACTGCTACAAAGGCACATTTCTGATGGATATTCCAAGTTAACATACAACGGCAATTGAAAAAAGCGTATGATTTAAGTTGATAAAAAATTCACAAGAAATGGCAAGTAGCATAATAATAATGTCCGAATTGCCATCATATTATACAGCGCGTATGTAAATAAGTACATGTGTTACTGTCTAGACGTGTAAATAAGAGTTTCTTAATATTCCGCCATAGATATACATCAAGAGTTATGATATGGCTATGTCAAGAGTAATGTCAAGAGAAAAGATGTCCCAGATACTAAACCACACATGGTCACACGTAAACATCAAAATAAACAAGTGACTCAAATCAGACTCCCTATAATGGACCAGACGGTTACAAGTAGATATCAAAACATACAAGTGCCAATAGAATTACAAATAAACATCAAATGCACAACCCTTAAAAGGAGACACGACGTGGACAAGACAGTTACAAGTAAACATCAAAACATACATAGAGAGACTTACAGGGAGACAAAAATGGACATAAGGATTACAAGTACATGCCAAAATCCAAAAGAGGCTTACAACAAGCAAAAATAAAAACTTACCAAATGGGTTACAAATCAACACCAAAATAAATAAGAAACTTACACTAACTTGCCACCCGCCCAGAAAAAAATGTCTACAAGTCAAGATGAACATCCACAAGAGTTTCACCAAAAAACAAGCAATACAAGCACGCGCATGTGAGGGGCGACCTGCAGTGCAAAGCACGGAGCCAATCGGGAGCCGGAAAGCAAACACAAGAATAAAAGTGGGCGTTCATCACAGCAGCAGGCAACCAACACCAACTGAAACCGGAACAACTGTGTAACAGTAGTACCATTATTATCATCATCACGGATGATAACATCGCCAACAACTGCAACAGCAGCAGCAAAACAAGAAGATAACGGTAATGGATAAAAACATCCAATAACCATATTATGGGAGAGAGCAGACATGATTGCATCAACGCTACCGACATAAACAACAACGGTTAAAAAGTGACAAAATCATGACTGATTTGACAAGCACAAGCAACCAGGTGAAGTAAAAGTGATGCAGGGATCATTGGAGCTATGGGAGAGGATAACGACGACAAACAGGAATTAAAAAAAAAAGCGTAGCTAATACAAATGATTATAAAAAAGCTACAAGAAAACGTGAAAGTTACGAATGAAACCCTTTGAAATATGTGAGAGGATTCAAACTGAAAAAAATTAAAGTCGCAGGTTCAAAAAAACATATTTTCTATGGTTCCTTTCTTTTGCCTTTGTGTGTGTGTGAGAGAGAGAGAGAGAGAGAGAGAGAGAGAGAGAGAGAGAGAGAGAGAGAGAGAGAGAGAGAGAGAGAGACTGGCTTCCAACTGAAGGTAACTCCCCGTTATGTATTCTTCGAACCTCACAGAAGTAATGCGTCCCTCTCGAAACCGGTTTCGAGGGAATATTAAGACGTCGGATTCTCCCGAAATGTACAAAACACTGACCTGAAAACTCTGCCAAAGACACTTAAGAAACACTTTTATCTTTTTTTTTTTTTTTTTTTTTTGAAGGATGCACGAGCAGGCAATATTTTACCCAGCAAGACTGATATTTAAGTGGTTTCATAAGCCGAAACATTTTCAATTACAGGTGAAAGGTCTGTAGGTAACCTTTTAATAAAGGCTGGTGGTGTATGTGAGATCTCGACAAGCCCATGAATGGTTTCCCACCAGCGAAGGTGAAGTGTTACCTCGTCGAGGCATATGCCATTCTTTAAATTATATTATATATATGTGTGCAGAATCCCTTTCGTCGACCTAGAACAACTGCCTTGCCGTCAATTACATGATTAAATGTCTTAGGCAATAGGGGCCGAGTGGATTTGTAGAAATGTACTCAAACTGTTCCCTCCTTGAGAGAGAGAGAGAGAGAGAGAGAGAGAGAGAGAGAGAGAGAGAGAGAGAGAGAGAGAGAGAGTGAGTTTTCGTGGGGTTTTAGTAATTAGAGAGGCTGCAATTTCTACATAACACACCTTGCAGTTATCACTACTGTTGCTAATTTGAGAACAGAGAGAGAGAGAGAGAGAGAGAGAGAGAGAGAGAGAGAGAGAGAGAGAGAGAGAGAGAGAGAGAAATTCGCGGGTTTAAGTAGTAAAAGAGACTTCAATTTCTACAAAACACACCTTGCACTTATCAACACCGTTTCTATTTTGAGAACCAAATTTTCAGTAGCCCAATTATTAACCGCAGTTCCAAAACCGAAAAACGATCAAAGCTGCCTTCCCATACTGAGGCCCCTCAATAGAAATAACATCCCATGAGTAACATTACCAGCACCACCAACGTTTGACGAAGAACTACATGCAAAGGGGACTAGAATACAATATAGAATTTAGGCCAAAGGCCAAGGACCGAGACCTGTGAGGTCATTCAACGCTGAAACAGAAATTCACAGAAAAGAAAGGTTTGAAAGGTGTAATAAGAGGACAACCTCGCTGTTGCACTGAATCAATTGTGAGGAGAGGGTCGAGGGAAAGTGTGATGGAAGAAAGAGAATATGAACGGAGGTACAGTAAAAGGAACATACAAAAGGGGAGCGTCACATAATGGCAATCCCGGTAACAAAAGAGGCCCACGTCATGTAACAACAGTAACACTACTCGGAGGAGGAGGAGGAGGAGGAGGAGGAGGAGGAGGAGGAGGAGGAGGAGGAGGAGGAGGAGGAGGAGGAGGAACTGTCTGGGATCCGAACGCCAAGGACAACGGGATGTTCGAGATTATGCTTACATTAAAACTCCGTCTCCTGCTGCTGCTTCTCTTCCTCGGCTGCACACACACACACACACACACACACACACACACACACACACACACACACACACACACACACACACACACACACACACAGACCCGAAGAGGGATAAATGAGGATGATGTTAATGTAAAGAGATGAGCCAAAACTGAACGAGGGCCGTATTTAAATATTTAGTGTCCAGTGCAAGTCTTAATAAACATCTTCAGATATTTATTTATAATATAAAAACTAAACAAGAAAGCTAGTCTGTTTAGTGCCTTGTATCACTGGCGATATCCTATTCATTGAGAGAGAGAGAGAGAGAGAGAGAGAGAGAGAGAGAGAGAGAGAGAGAGAGAGAGAGAGAGAGAGAGAGAATTTTATTACAAAATAAAAAAAGTAAAAAATTCGTTTTCGAAAATAAACGAAAAGGAATCCGTTCTCAGTCTTAGAGTTCACCATAGTGACTCTAAAGTAGACGACTGGAAAATGTCATAAATGACGCAAAAGGTCAGTCAGTGACACCTCCGACCAATGTCAACCGTCGCTAAGAAGATTAAACCCCTGGAAGACTTTGCTGAAGAGGACACACTGACGTAGGCAGAGTCGAACTCACATCAAACAAATATACATACACATATATGTATATATATTTATATAACATATACTGTCTACATACATATATATATATACTGTAAATATGTGTGTGTGTGTCTGCGTGCGTGTGCGCGCGTGAGACGACAGACAGACGCCCCCATGCCCAATACATCAGTAGTAACTAATTATAAATCAGTCACAATAGACAAGTCTGGCAGATTCTTACAATTTACATAACCGACTGGGGGTGACACTGCAGATTGCAACGTCGTACGGCAGTACAAATCACTGGGGTAAATATCATTAAGTTTATATATACAGTACATTCTTACAAGTGTTATTATTTATTCTTCGTTATTGGATACAGAGATTTAAAAGTACCCGATCATGATCTGTATATTCTCTAAAGAAAAAAAAAATGGTATAAATTCCAAGGTGTTAAATTTCGATATAATTCAGGCAATTATTTGTGAATACAAAACGCAATTATTACTATATTGGAAGACTACCAACAGGAAATTATCGTATCTTTCACATGCGTATTATTATTATTATTATTATTATTATTATTATTATATCGTCAAAGTATTTAGGGTGATACAATGTACGGCAAAGATGCCAAGCGCCGATGTTGAGGACTTCACGTACCGTCCCTAGGCGAAGGCAATTCTAAATATGGAGTTCACGACTCACAGACTAATTGTTACAGAGACAGTGGATACTAACTGCTAGCTGAATTATTATTATTATTATTATTATTATTATCGGTGGTATTAGTAATAGTATAACTAGTAGTCTAACAAATGATGAAAGTAATAATAACGCTACAATAAAACAATATTCCACCTGTATAAAGTTAGAAAAAAGTACCAAGAGTCAGAATGCTTTCATTATCGTTCTCTTGCAAACTATCGTTAAGAAATAAGTCGCACCGGTACAACAAGGTTGCCTGTGCACGATAATGAATCCTTCCGACGGGCTGGCTACAGGTATAAAAAAAAAAAAAAAAAAACGAATTTCCAAGAATCTTTCCACTACCAAAAAAGGGGTGGTCTATAGCTTCATTTCGAGTTAGGCCTTAGGAACCTATTGTTCTCTCTCTCTCTCTCTCTCTCTCTCTCTCTCTCTTCCTTCCGTCCGTCCGGTGATAATTACGGCCATTTCGAAAAGAACACATTAGAGTTACCTTTGGTTTATGTGTACGTTAGGCCTACACGAATTTAAGCGGCTCGTGAACTGGTTCTATCAATGAAATACATGTCAAATAAGATTATAATCCAAGATATTTACTTAAATGCATGAAATAAAAACTAACAAAATTCTAGGCATGAAAACGATCACAAAAATGCAAAAATATCACCAAGAACAATATACCCCCTAAATTAAAAGATGGGGAAAAATAAAAAAAAAACCTAAAGACCCGAAAATTTAAATCTAAAAATTTTAAGGTGATGATACATAAGTACTTAAAAATCATACAATATTCTTTATACGGGCTACATAACATGACACAAAGGTTCATTCAGATGCATATACGCTTATTATGTAGCATGTATAAAAACGCACCAAAAATGGCTTTTACAGAGAGCAAAACATGGACAGAAAGAGGAGAGAGAGAGAGAGAGAGAGAGAGAGAGAGAGAGAGAGAGAGAGAGAGAGAGATTAAATTCACATTTGAACAACGCAGGATGACCAAGCAATTCGTAATCTGCACTGAACAATACTAGCAGCGAAAGAAGTCTGAAAGTATTTTTTTTTTTAACTTTGTAATCACGACAGAAACTTGGGGGTATTTTTAAAGAGAGAGAGAGAGAGAGAGAGAGAGAGAGAGAGAGAGAGAGAGAGAGAGAGAGAGGAGAGAGAGAGAGAGAGGTCAGGTCAGTCAGTAACAGATAAAATCTCCTTGGATCTTTATCAACCAGTCATCAGTGGTTATTCTCCTTCTTTCACTTCAGCTTTTGTTACTAATACATAAAAAAGGAAAGATGAGAACTAAGATAAGAAAGAATAAAGGAAGAAAAAATGGAAATGTCTGAAGATGAAAGAGCGGATGCCAGAAAATACAGAAGCACCAAAGGAGGCGAAACGTAAGGACGGTATGACAAGCGCAGAGAGAGAGAGAGAGAGAGAGAGAGAGAGAGAGATAAAACACGCAAAGAAAGAAATACACAAAATTAGGGATACATTTATAAAAAGAAAGCCGGTGTCTACACAAAATATCAAAACATGACAAACGAAAGCGGTGAGATGAAAGAAAAGCTCAGAATACAACCAAAAGCTAGAGCAAAAAAAACAAGATGAAACAAGATAAAAGCTCAGACACATAACAAAAAGCAAGAAAAAACGAAAACATGAAGGAAGGACACAGGAAGAAGCAAAAAGAGAAGAAAGGAACAAAGACGAAGGGGTCACTACACACACAGAAACCAGATATTACCATTCCCATTTGCGTTGAGACCCAAAAGAATGATGCGACCGAGATGGGAAGATGGGAAGGGAAGGAGAGGGGAGGGAGGGGATGGGAAGGGATGGGATGAGACGGGGTGAGGGGGGTCACAGGGATAGTGGTGATAATGATGGTGGAGGAGGATCGTGGGAAAAGGGACTTCAGTCAGTACTATCATTAGAAAGAAAACATCACACACGCATGTACATCTTCTATGTGCAAGTGCATTTTCTGTGTGGTGTTTAGCTAATAGCTGTCTTCTACTTATAATATATATATATATATATATATATATATATATATATATATATATATATATATATATATATATATATATATATATATATATATATATATATATATACATCACACCACTTTCTTGAGCTCAAGATGGCAATTATAGAGGCTCTGAAAGGTGAAGGATACTTCCAACATCTATCGATTTCGTGTCCCTCCGTTGTAGATAATTATTCTCCACATTTTTTATTTCAAGATGTGAAGAGGAGAATTAAAAGGGCCTTTCCGTCGTCGCTCCCATATGATGATTTTTTTCTTACCTTTTCCTCCCATTTAAGAGAAAGTAGTTTATACTTGGTGAAAGGTAAAGACTTTAAGTCTTTTCTCGTATAATTTGCTTCGTATGATCAATGGGGAAAAATACTAATCACAATATACTGAAAAACTTTTAGTAAGGCAGTGCAGTGCATAATTACCTTTTACCAGCAATAAATGTTTTAATACATCTTACTGTCATAGGCAGTTTATGGTAATAAAATCATCAATTATTCCTGCGGAAATACTCTTACGAGTGCTGTTCAGTGTCACGAGATTTGACAAGATTTTAAGATGAATGATGGAACTCACACGTTTCTTTGACTATTAACTACGAATCCTCATAATTTTGCGGATATCTTTTATTAGTTTAGGCTTAATTAGGTTACATTTTCAAAGAAGAGATAACAGTTTAATAGTAGTAATTACGCTGAATATTTTGTTGTTCTTTACTCAGCTTCGCGAATACAAATGATCAGAGTAGATGCACAAAATATAAGAGATTATTTACCCTTTTTGCGAATATAAATGAGCAAAGTAGATGCATGAAATATGAGGCTATTTACCCAGCTTTTCGAAGTACAAATGATCAAAGTAGATGCACAAAACAACGCAAAATTACACCAATAAGGACACTTACCACTAACCCGTTAAAATAAAACGATACCTAATTCAAAGACAACAAACACCCTACAACCTTATTAAAATACAAAACTACCAAACTTGCAGTTTATACAAAGAACAACAAGAGTCCCAGATATCTAGCAACATGAGAGAGCACATCATCATCATCATCGTCGTCGTCCCACAAAAGAGAAAACTCTCTCTCGCACCATCTGTCCCGACCGCTAACCGGCCACGCTGTAGTGTGTAACTTAATACTGATGGGATAAATAATTCAGGCCAATCAATGCCGCTCCGCAGTGAACGGCTGAAAAGCCGATCGCGAGAAACAATGCTGTCACTCGGATTTTAGGACATTGCTGGCCTTATAGTTTTTGACGTTTATAGTAGAGCTTATTGGTATGGTGTGATATCAATGGTCAGTTATCTAATTGGAAGGGCAGTTGGGTAGCAGAATCTTGACATGGCGTGCATGGGTCCACTAGGAGAGAGAGAGAGAGAGAGAGAGAGAGAGAGAGAGAGAGAGAATCACTGAGGAGTTTCAACTACACTTAAGTATTTACGTGGCTTGTAACGTATTTTATTTTACGCCTAATTAAACTACGTCTCAAAGACTGCCTGGCATAAGAGCGCAAGACAGTGTGTGTGTGTGTGTGTGTGTGTGTGTGTGTGTGTGTGTGTGTGTGTTGTGTGTGTGTGTTGTCATATTTCAAGTAGCATCAAAGCAAGGGTATTCAATCAACAAACAAAAAAAATTACCATTAAACATGACAATTTCTTTCACAAACGTACCTGAACGTGTTAACAGGTACTCTGCTTTTTTTTCTCCTGGGTCAGAATACCGATTGGTTTGCATTACCCTGGCGTTACACAACAAATGTTAAGGGGACTGAGTATAGATGATGATGATGATGATCCTGATGGAGACGAGGAGGAGGAGGAGGAGGAGGAGGAGGAGGAGGAGGAGGAGGAGGAGGAGGAGGAGGGCAACATGAACCTGGCTCCAAGCAGAAAACATTAATAAAATGCATCGGATGCCTCCAATATAACTGTAAACACAACAACAATGGACGAAGTTGTCCTTGAGCCTCTACGAGGAGCAGCTCTGAAGACTGAAGGCGCTGAGCACGAACTAGACGAATCTGGAGTCCAGCAAGTGTTGCTGATTATTCAGAGCAATTTTCTCACCAGATGGAAATAAACCGCATTAAAAAGCAAGAATGTGGGAGAGATATCATAACTGCCAATTTACCTACAGACTGATTTCACCCTCCTCCCCCCCCGGGGGGGGATTACCTAGGGAAGGCCTTCACTGGGTGGACTTTTCTTTTAAAATTGTTTCTTTACAACCCCACCCCCAACCAACACGCAACTAAAGAAAGAAAATAAGCAAACAAAAGGAAACAAAAGTTTATCAAGAAACGAAGTGATAAGCAAAATACTGTATACAAGAAAAATAAATTGTTTAAATCCCGACTATAAATATGAGAAATATGATATATCACGGATAATGGAAATGGGGCACTCAAATGCCACTGTATCTATTCCAGCGGTCCTTTTTTGACAAACTGATGTTTCTCTCACTGGATATACAAGAAACTTACGAATAGTCATTACATACTATTCACATGCGTATGGTCACCATCTTGCCAGACACTTGCAAATAATGATAAACCGCAGGTTCCTTGCAAACACTGATTACTTTCGGACACTTGCAAATACTGACTATTTACATTCCATTTACAAGAGGGATTACTTACAGGCCACGTAATTTAACACCATCACAAACGCCACGCTTAAAATTCACAAGCCTCACCACTATGGATACGTGCATCTTTGTTACAAGCTTACACCCACAAGGGATACATACTGCCTTTATCCAAGCTTGCTTACAAGAGACACATACTGCCTTTCTCCAAGATCATCACTTACTGCTTCTATCCAAGGTCACCCTTAGGGATACACGTATCCCGTTTATCCAGGTTCATTTAACAAGATACATAAATCGCTTAACTAAAGTCACCCACTAAGGATACATATTTCGTTCATCCCTTTTACCTACTGAGGATACATATTTCGTTCATCCCTTTTACCTACTGAGGATACATATTTCGTTCATCCCTTTTACCTACTGAGGAAACATTTCGTTCATCCCTTTTACCCACTCAAGATACATATTTCAATCATCCATATGTATCCACTACGGATATTTTTTATTCATCCATATGTATCCATTACGTATACCTATTTTGTTCATCCCAATGTATCCATTAAGGATACATATTTCACTAAAGATACATATTTCATTTATCCCAATGTATTCACCAAGGATGCCTATTTCGTTCATCCCAATGTATCCACTAAGGATACATATTTCATTCATCCCCAAATTTATTCACTAAGGGTATATATTTCATTCATCCCCATGTGTATCCACTAAGGATACATATTTCTTTCATCACCATGTGTATCCCCTAAGGATACATATTTCGTTCATCCCCAAATGTATCCACTAAGGATACATATTTCGTTCATCCCCAAATGTATCCATTAAGGATACAGATTTTGTTCATCCTAATGTATCCATTAAAGATACATATTTCGTTCATCCCAATATATCCATTCAGGATACATATTTCGTTCATCCCCAAATGTATCCATTAAGGTTACATATTTCGTTCATCCCAATGTATCCACTAATGATACATATTTCATTCATCCCCAAATGTATCAACTAAGGATACATACTTCGTTCATCCAAAGTCGCCTACCAAGGATCCTTTGTTCATTCAAAGCAAACCCCACAAGTGCACTTGTTCGTTCAAATGCAACCAATAACCGCAAGAGAGGCTTCGATTACACAGATCCGGATACAGAGAATCTTTTAGTCCTGCCAGATCCGGCCGTGTAGGATCCTTTGCTCGCCCCTATCCGGTCACGTGGGATCCTTTGTTCAACCGGATCCGGCCACAAAGTAAGCTGTAGTATACATCCTTGACCAGATACAAAGGATCTCTTTTTTTTTTTTTGGCAGATCCTATAACCACCGGATTGTTCAACTCCCAAAAATAAAGTAAAAAAAAAAAATAAAAACATGAAAACATAATATTTTTATTCAAACATCCTAAAAGGATGCTGTGATCACCTAACAACAGCCGTGCAAACAATCCTATGAAGGTTGTTGCATTTATTTTTCTACACAACAGGATTTCGGCTTAGTTGATACACTGGTATTTCCTTCACAAATATATGAAAATATCTAATGGACGGTTTAAATGGGAGATATCCTCTCTCTCTCTCTCTCTCTCTCTCAAACACACACACATACACATACACAAACGAACATTATCAACTAATAATCATCAGTATATTCAATATGTCAATTACACCTTAGGCAAACTCTAATACAAGGTTATGAAATACATTAAGCAAATGTAATTTTGTTTAACAATTCATGAAATTTTGTTTAATTCATGAAAAAGATAAATTAATTAGAAAAAATAAAGGCTCCAATAACAGTCACTAACGTATGTGCATTTAAAGCAGCGACGAAACCCGATTCATAAATCTAATTAAGCCTATTGATATTACAGAGTAAATAAATAAAAAAAAACTCTGACAGCCCAGACATGTTTGGCACTTACTCGTATAACACGTGCCCAAGGATTAACGTCCGATGTAACATTATCTGCTTATAAAAAAAAAAACAAACACACACACAAGAAAGGAAAACAAAAAAAATTCCTCCTCCGTCCTAATCAACCCACATTCAGCACATCACGCTCCACTGTGAAATATCCACATGCCTGCTCATACCCTCTGAGTGAGATAATCCTCCGCTAATCAGCTGTGAATTTATGCAGGGGCAGATGTCGCCTGAAATTCGATCCTAATCCCAGCCGGCTTGCAAGTTCCAGCAATAAATAATGGAATTAGAGGGTGCAAATGCTTACGCACGTGCGTGAAGAAGATACTTCTTTGTGGACGTAAAATAACTTTAGGTTAGGAATGGAATGGAATATAGGATTTAGGCCAAGCACTGGGACCTATGAGGTCATTCAGCGCTGGAAAAGAAACTGAGACTAAAGGGGTTGCAGCTAGGGGCCGAAGGGGTGCTGCAAAAAAAAAAACACCTTTTGTAATGCCTACAGTGCACCCTGTGAGGTGCACTGACGGCACTAGCCCTAAGGGAGAAATATAGGATGAATTTGAGGAATGAAGTTCATGAATTTAATGAATTAACCAATGTAAGCATTAATTCCGTAAACGGTAAGGTGAATTTAGTAAGATGGACTAAGATGACTCACATAAGGAAGAATTTCACGAATTGCAAATGAATACGATAATGCTTGTGCATTTTATGAAGATGACGAAGGTGAAATAACTCTAGGATTATACGTCAGATTCATGAGTCAAAATGATAATTTTATGAAATTGCATTTCGTAAAGAATATCATCATCAAACGACTATAATGTCTGGATGACTGTGAAAATTAAGGTGATGCCCATCAACAATACCTAATAAGGTAAGAATATTCGTTCTGGGCCGTGTGTGTCACGGAAATATTAGAACAGGAATCTAACGGAAATTTCCGTTCCCTGGCGCTTCCTTGATTCCATAAACGGAATGCTCTTCCAAAATGACAAAATGTGGTACAGTATATATTTCTAGGATATGGAATTCGCTCTCTCCCTCTATGTTTCCTGAACCATTCAACTTACTTCATTTCCAAGAAGTGGGTCTGTCATCATATATGGCGTGAAGCCCATAACTTGAATTTTTTTTATGGAGGGGGGGGGGGCATTCTTGTAAGTTTCGGGCAAAACTCCGTTTTAAGGAAATAAAAAACCAAACTGGGGTATTAATGATTACGTGAATGAACAACATAGAATATTACTGCTCACGGTATGGGAGCAATGCGCGCCGTCTTGGCATACGCAAGGTGGAAAATGGATTAACAAAATATCTAAGAAAAGATTAATAAATAAAATTGAAGCAGAGAGTGACCCATCAACTTGGCGAACTGTCACTTTCAATTTTCTACTAGCAAATCCCCTGCCCAACTAGCCTCTCTCTCTCTCTCTCTCTCTCTCTCTCTCTCTCTCTCTCTCTCTCTCTCTCTCTCTCTCTCTCTCTCTCTCTCTCTCTCGTTTGGTCAAAACACAACACCCGGAAACGAAGATTACGTATGTCTTTGCACGCAAGTGAACGGTGACAAGAATTAAGAAAAACATGACGTTTGCAGATATTGTTCACCACAAGTTTTCTGCCCTCATTACTTTTACACACACTACCTCATAAACGATAGAAAGTGAGATATTACCTATAACTAAACGAGAGAGAGAGAGAGAGAGAGAGAGAGAGAGAGAGAGAGAGAGAGAGAGAGAGAGAGAGAGAGGCAATACGTTTCGCAATATTCATGAAACATCGTGTTCAGTAGCAAGCACGAGCAATGAAAAATATTTTTTCCCCACAAACGCCATACCTAAACTTATTACAATTATTCAAAAAATTCTAAATTGGGTATTGTTGCTCGCTTTGGTAAGAAAAAACCACGTGGCAATTCGATTTTTAGGTCAAACCTGAGCTGATAGATACTCCGCAACAATTATTATCATTGCTGGTATAGGATTTCCTTTATATTCTCGTTAGTGCATTTTTATCTTCACTGTGTCTACATCATGTATTCCTATTCTGTACGGTTCCGAACTTTCAAAAGCTCATGATAGATATTAACTCATACAATCACTACTTGCAGGAAATACCTAACTGGCGACATTTCTAATTTTACACACGATTAATTCTACAATAGCCCCCCCCCCAAAAAAAAAAAACCAATAACAGTAATTAATTAAAAAAAAAAAAAAAATGACAAGGCAAAATCACTCCGATGCACTTTCCCCAAAGTGTAACCGTACAATCATCTAACTTTTCCTGCCATCCTACGCAAAAAAACCCGCTTGTTCAGATAAGGATAATAGATTAAGGGGAGCCAATGAAATTTCACCCTAACGGCCAGAGGCAATTTAAGGGTCAAATTAGCTCGCGCCGATGACCTATGAGATTTTCGAACGTGATACTGGGGTCTATGAGTTTGACACTGTCCAGAGCACACGGGGCCAAGTGAGAGAGAGAGAGAGAGAGAGAGAGAGAGAGAGAGAGAGAGAGAGAGAGAGAGAGCCGTTAAATATACTGTTGTTCTGGTGGTACGTTGTTGTAACCCGTGAAGGAAAGGTCCACAAAGATGCTGTGTGTGTGGCCTTGGGCTGTGGCATAACGAACAGGAGAGAGAGAGAGAGAGAGAGAGAGAGAGAGAGAGAGAGAGAGAGAGAGAGAGAATGTTAATGAGCATGTGATTGAAACAAACGTTTTTGAATCACAAACGTGTCTGGTACAAAGTGCACCAGAGAGAGAGAGAGAGAGAGAGAGAGGGGTGGAGGTTTCTAATCTCAAAAATTAGTTTGGAACACAAAGCACAAGGCAAGAGAGAGAGAGAGAGAGAGAGACCGTTAACGGTTCAAGAACACGTAACTGAAACAAACAGCCGTGCCTCTCTACAATGAACGAGTTATACTGTGAAGTTGCCTGTGACTTATAAATCAGACACCTCACAGAGATCAGGTGAGAGGTGTCTTCCCTATAGGTACATAAAAAGCATTCGAGGAAACCAGTGCACAGTGTTTCAAAACAGCTAAAAACCGGACAAAAATGAAAAAATCGAAGTTGTTAAAATTACATATATCACTTCATTACTGGTTTCCTAAGACGTTAAACTAATGTATAATCATAATTTCAGGTTTAATAGATGACTTGGCAATGCAGGTGTAATACGTGTTTTGTCATGTTTTGAGCTTCAGCGACGAGAGCCAGCAAAATTCATTATTTTTCAGTCCTCTTCTGAACTTATGTCAGGGTGGTAGTTTAAGTTAAGTTGATAGATTACTGTGAGGTAATAATGGCATCTCCATCAAAGTATAGAGGTAAGTGGCCAAAATGCTAAATATTTGTGTTTGTAGTATATTTGAGGGTTGTTTTATCCGATTATCGGAAAATATAGGAACATTAAAAGAAAAAATTTAAAACATAAAAATATAGTTTATATTGCTATCGATTGCTGATGTGATTTTTCAACCAAAAGGCTTCTTAGACTTCATACTAACTTGATATAGAGGTTTCAGCTGCCCGTTTTTGCCCTTTTATGTAATTGTCAAATAAAGCTAATATAGGGCTACATACATGAAATATAGCTCGTTAGGCCTATTCTCATAAAACATGCCTTATTGAATGTGGTTGTCTATTTTGATCATTAGTGTCAGTAGAACTATCTCATTTGATTCTCCATGCTTAGAATATCTTTTCAATTCCTATAAATTCTTGTAAGAATATCAATTTACTTGATTTTAATAGGCCTATTTCTTTTAAAAAAATGTAAGATGGTGTAAAATTCAGTAGTTTTAAACTTCAATCGGTTGTCAGGGTAGCCTACGAGAATTAAGACCTCTGCTCCTTTGTACTTGATAGTAGCTCATAATTTCTAAAGCCTTCTGTTCATTTATGCAAAGAAAAACTAGTAACAGATTACAGGAATTGCGTTTGTCATCGTCATCATTTTTAATCTTATCTTTTAGAACTCTGCACAACCTTCAAAAAAATTATTCTATGTATTCATTTAACTTGACGTTTCAATTGTACATTTTTATGCACATTCTCTTGATGAATATCACGGTCATCAATTGTCAGGGGTCTATAGAGTTTTGCTTTCTCTTGTTATGACAGGAAAAGGAAAATTTTTCAAATCCTGCACATAGCCTATGTTTAACAAATGCAAGGTAACTAATAGTGTGTAATGTATGCGCTTTGCTTTTCAGATACAGGTGTGACTCTAACTAGAAAGGAGTTTATTGATGAAGCCATGACATATCACTCAAAGTCACTGAAAGCTATAGGCACTAAAGAGTTGGTTGAATTCCTAATGAATAAGTACTCAGTTAAGAATGTTGATGATAAAAGTGAAATCATTATAACAAATGCAATACAAGACTTTATGTATAAATTTTTTAGTAAACTCAAATCGTGTAACAGAATGATTGATAGAGTATACTCTAAATATCCAGAATGGTTTAGTGCTCCCCTATTCCGAAAAGATGTTATTGATGTAATAGATTCTAAGATACAGGAAAATGCAAGTGCTAATCCTCAAATAACTCTCCAATCAAAAGGAAGGCCATCAGGACCATATGAAAGCCTTACTGACTGGTCAAAAAGGCGAATTACTTCTGACATAAGAAAAGATTTCACACCTGATCAACTTCTAGATGCTACCTCAACCTCACTATGGACATCTCATGAACCTAAAAAAGCAAAAATTGTAAAAGCTGTTTCTTTAAGTTCGCCGAATACACTAAGGAAACTGGACAATGCTATTCTGAGGAAGGAAACTACGATGGCACAATACTCTGCAGAAGAAGCTCTTGCACTGATAATTGACCTAAATTTGGGGATAGAGGCATATAACACTCTGAGGCAAGGAGCTCTTCATCATGGATTTGATTTATACCCAAGTTATCATGAGGTCTTAAAAGCCAAAAGTCAGACATATCCATTGAATATTTTTGTAAATGAAACGGAATGTAGCGTGAGGCTGCAAGAAATTCTGGATTTGACAGCAAAAAGAATTCTTATGACATATGAAGAAGACATATTAAAGAAATTTTCCAAATTTACTATAGTTAGTAAGTATGGGATGGATGGCTCAACAGGATACAGTAAGTATAAGCAAAGGTCAGAAGAAGAAATTGATGAAGATAATCTTTTTCTAATATCCTTTATCCCCATCAGATTAGAAGGGGTTAGTGAAGAAAAAACAACTGTTATCTGGACCAATCCAAGACCCTCGTCAACAAGATTATGTAGGCCAATAAAGTTATTGTTTAAAAAAGAAACTACAGAACTGATAAAGGTAGAAGCTGGTTTGTTAGAAAAAGAAGTGGATGCACTAACAGATTCATCTATTAGACTGTATGATTTAAATTTTAGAGTAAGTCACAAAATGTTTTTTCTATGATAGATGGTAAAGTAATGCAGGTTATAGGAAATATTAAGTCAAGTCAGGTCTGTGTTATATGTCAAGCAAAACCAACAGAAATGAATGACCTCAACAGAGTTCAGAACAGAGAAATTAATCATGAAATGCTGAAATATGGACTGTCACCTCTTCATGCTTATATACGCTTTTATGAATGTATTCTCCATATTAGCTATCGTTTAGGTTTCAAGAAATGGAGAGCTTCAGGAGATAACAGGAGGAAACTTGAAGAAGAAAAAAAGAGTGCAACGGGAATTAAGAACCGAACTTGGTCTGATAGTTGATATACCATGTCCAGGGGTAGTGGAACTTCAAACGATGGCAATTCTGCTCGCCGTTTCTTTGACGAATATGAGATTTCACGTATAACACGAGTTGACTCTACTTTATTGAAGAGACTCGAGTAATTCTAAAGTGATAAACACTAATTTTGAGATAGATAGTGAGAAATTCAACCAATATGCTCAAGAAACAGCACAACTGTATGTCGAAAAATATCCTTGGTTTTATATGCCAAAATCCATGCATCAGATTTTAATTCATGGAGGTGATGTTATTTCTTATCTTCTGGTCCCAATTGGATCTCTTAGTGAAGAGGCACAAGAGACTCGTAATAAAGACAATAAAAGACTTAGGATTTATCACACTAGAAAAACTAGTCGAATAAGTGGTAATGAAGATCTTATGCATGGACTTTTAGCCTCTTCTGATCCATGTATTGTGGGCTTGAGAAAAAGAGCCTAAAACCAACAAGTCATCGTCATTTTCCTCGGAGGTTCTATCGCTTTTAAAAGAATATACATGGCAAGATGAAGAATTGTAATTATGCTCTAAATTGTATAAATTTCATTGATGGAGCATCCTTAATTTTTTTTTCTCAGCCACCTACTATTTTGTTTGGTATAAATATAGTAATATCAAATACTGTTTACAAGGTTTCAACTTTTTTCAGTAAGCACCATATAAAAGATAAGATGAAGAACAGTAATAAAACTATGAATTTCATGCATTCTTTATTAATGGAACCTTATTTTCTTATACACTACGTCATTTTGTTTGCCAACTTTCATCTTGTTTCAGTAACTAATGAACCGCACAAAAGACAGAGAGAAAAACTGCAATTCGACATCAAATTTCATGGGTTGTTTATTACTGGACCATCTTTGTTTCTTTTAAACATAATTATTTTCTTTCTTTTTGCATAATTCTAATTAATATTTTGCAAAGTTTCAACGATGTTTCAGTAACTACCATATGAAAGGGATTCTATCACTTTCTTAGTTACCAATGATATGATGAATATTGAAAAACTTTAGCAACATTTTTACACTACTAATATATGAAAGAACTACAAAACAGTAAGGATAATGTATTCTGAGGGATAAATTAATACAAATATTCCAGAGCCAAAAAAGTGACTCATCTTAAAACCTGTAATCTAACGTTTCAGAATTAAAAAACTCAAAAACTAGGCCAAAAGGATTTATGTCCGGTTTTGGACTGTTTTGAAACACTGTGCAGTGACTCATCTTCAGTGTGAATGAACAAAGACAATTGTTTCGCCACTGTCTTCCGCAATCCCAGGACTAGAATGAGTCATTCTCAAGTCGTCCAGGAAGGATATGGCTAAATGACAGTTCTTCACGGATAAATATTGAGACAAAACGATACATCATACTTGCCTATTAAGGAAAAATGCATTTTTGACAAATTAAATATCTGTAAATATTTAAGCTACTTATTTTTTTAATATTGCGGTAACGCTATTATTATTTTTCTATACAAGCAAATCCCACAGTATTTTCAAACATAAAGGTAAATTTACAGGGGCATTTCTGTACACATTTTACGTGTATACTGAGCTGTAGCTGTATACCTCAAGAGTACTACCCAGCTACACCAGCACTGTTATTCTGAAACAGCAAAACCATTTTTATGTATAAATCTCAAGATACCTAGAATATTAAAGTATAATATTCTGGCAAAATTCGCCAAAATTCATCACAACTGCAATAACCGCCCATCGATAATATGATCTGACATTCTTACTTCATTAGTTATGAAAAATCCCTATCAGAAAGAAAATTTTCCTACTAGCAATAAAATAAGAGCTCTCGAAGTAACCAAAGATGAAAGCAATTATCTCCCAGATAAAGAATTGTAATCTTCAGTCTTACACTACTTGAAATTTGAACTGCTGACAAGTCTCTTGAACAATGCTATGCACTGGTTTCGCCTACGCATATTGATGACTCTCTTAAACATGATTCCACCCCCGTGATATGTAAATAATGTCCTGCTTTAATTTATTAAGTGATGGTATATATTTAGATTTAGACAGCTAAGAATCTCCCACGTCTGTTAATTCATTATCTCTGTTATAATCCTGCCGAGGTCACTTTCTTCCTCATTTGAAGTCACAGCCAAAACAGTCGACTGACCACCAAGTGCATAATTAACTTCTCAGATAAACGCGATTCAAATTGAATTTTATATCATCGAGGCCAGGGGTATGCACTGGCCTCATTAGTATAAGGTTCCAAGTTCGAATCGCGTTTATCTAAGAAGTTTTGGGTGCCAGGAGAGAGCGGGAAAATACAAAATACAAAACTTTAATTTAAATACCAGATTTTTAATTTTTAAATATGTAAGAACACTAAGGAACGGAAAACATCAAAACAATGCATGGCGCCAAAGTTTGTTAATTATATTATTAAAATCAGTTATGTGGAGATAATGTTAGGATACAACGGGCAATTGACTTTCATGTATGACAATTTTAAATTAAATATGGTAATGTGTGTTGTGATGCTTTAGAAAATCAAAATTCTCTCTTAGTCAAGTTTAATGAGTGTTCGAGTTATTTGGCCTTTAGCGAGTCGTCGTCATCATCATCATCATCATCATCAGAATAATAATAATAATAATAATAATAATAATAATAATAATAGCAATAATAATAATAATAATAAATTATCAATCAGATAAAGCACATCTGTATCATCACGAAACCGCCTACGTTGGCCCTCGAGATATTTATAACACCTGTTATTCTACGTTGTTTTCGGTCAAATAATCAACCTTCAATTTTCTGAACTGTCTACTACCACTGTAAGCCGATGTAATGCCAATGAGAGTATTTACAAAAATCTCATAATACACGAATCACTAAAATGGTGAAGAAATCCACACTGATGCAAGTGTAAATATATAAAAAACATCCAAAACGAGATTTTTCGAGAACCTTCGATGTCAGCCACCATTGTGGATTCCTTAACCAATTAGAGCAGTGGTTCTTAACCAGGGGTAAAGCCGGTTCCTAAGGGGTGCGAGGATGCCTATGAATAATTAAAGCAAAATATATTTTTATATATACGCATGTTATTTATTTCTGCAAAAAATAGAAATAAAATAAAATAAAATTGTAAGCTTTGTGAATTAAGATTTTTAAAAATGTTGTTTTGTTATTAATACACATCATATCAACTTTGTATTTTAGCTTTTTTTTTTTTTAAATCAGTGGGTGCGAGAACTGACTGCTGATTTGAAAGGGGAGCATACATTGAAAAAGGTTAAGAACCACTGAATTAGAGTATTCATACTACGCATACAACAAAGATTCAGCCTACAGTATCCCCTAATATACACTGAGAGTATTTAATCGCACCATCACGGTTATAACATACAATCCAAATAGATCAGAAAATAAATAGCGGAACGACATACGGCAACGTTTACAACCTGTTATTAAGAACCAATCATTCAGCTCAGCCCTCATGTGCGCAGAAACTCGATTCCGTGGTCCGCTTAACCGGCCTTATGACGGGTCTTCGGAAAACATCAAAAGTTAGAAAGTTGATAGAAGAATGTATTATTCAGATTCTCGGCCGTAAGCCAAACGCATGCCTAAGTTGTTGTTGTTGTTGTTGTTGTTGTTCTTCCCCATCACTTTCACGATGTCTTCAGTATTACTGATGATATTATTATTATTATTATTATTATTATTATTATTATTATTATTATTATTACTGTCTTAGAAACCGGAATTCAGCGCCGGCCCTATGAGCCTTGCAAGGCCCAAGAGGACTTTAACCTTTTTATTATTATTATTATTATTATTATTTATTATTATTATTATTATTACTGTTCAGAAGATGAACCATATTCATATTGAACAAGCCCACCACAGGGGCAACTGACTTGAAATTCAAGCCTCCAAAGCATATGGTGTTCATCAGGAAGTAAGATAAGGTAAAGGGAAATACAGAAAGAGAGATCTCTATTAAAAAAATAAATAAATAAATAGGTAAAAACGTATTAAAATGAAAGAAATTTAATTTTAACAATAACTCCTTCAATCTTGTCTCTTTCCTCTTGGGGTTATAGGTTATAGCTACGAAGAACGTTTTATACGAAAGGTACCTTTAAAAACATTCGGTTACTACAGAAAAACGTGAAAAACTTACTGAGAGCTTGGAAGACATTCGGCATATTGAGGATTTCACCATACTGTCCGATTAACTGATAAACACAAACATTTTAATAAACATTTCATAAATATTAGGTTTGCTTTAGTATAATAGGTGAACAATTAAGAATTTACTAAAGGTTTGTGTATTCGATACACACATGAACAATCCAATGCACATTTCACGAGCTGTTCTAAAACTTAACAGACTTCCGCATTAAGAAATGTCAGCATTCGCGTTACCCACATTTTTGAAGAGAACAATTCACTCACATAAGATCTTTCATTAACTTTCTCCTCTTCTCTTTAATACCACACCTGATCTGGGAAACGCTCGAACAATCCAGTCAAAGAATGTCTTAACATTCTGAAGCCGAGACGTCCCGCAAGAAGGAGGTAATTAATCAGAGCAGATTCCCATGAAAACCGCAGGCGCATTCACCGGATAAGAGAGGCGGTCAAACAGACAGTATATACAGAATAGCTGGACCGCTGGTATAGTGGTTAGTGTCGAATGTCACTCAGATGTTGCGGGTTCGCGTCTCCCACCGGGGCAGTGAAAAATCACTGGCTCTGTATCATGATCAGTTACTGCTGCAGTGTAGGGTCTGCGGTGGGAGGTTGAAACCAACATTCTTCGGAAGCTTGAATTTCGAGTCAATGGCCCTTTGTGTGCTTGTTCCATGAATAGGTTTCATCTACTGAAGTACAATAATAATAATAATAATAATAATAATAATAATAATAATAATAATACTGACATGCTGATATGTTCTTGAAGCTTTTGTAAGTGTGGAATAATAACCATGAAATGTTACTTTTATGATATATATATATATATATATAGAAGAGTAAATATATATATATATATACATATATATATATATATATATATATATATATATATATATATAGGCATATATATATATATATAAATCACCAATCTTTCTCATATGAAGTTGTAAATCAAAGCCTTATGCGTCGATCTTGTTCAAATCCCAGACTGCCACAGTTTGTAATTTATGTACAAAACAGTGATTTTTATACGCTGGGATAATCATAACTATAAAAAAAAAAGCCATTTAACAACAAGAATGTGAAACACCTTGTAAAATCACCAAAGAAAACAATACATAACATTGGTCATTAAAAAAAAAATAGTGGGTAGAATCCTAACGAAATGAATGAACATGAGTCAAAGTACTCTCTCCTGTTGCAACAGCTTGCAACACGAACACCGACTTGTAAGTCGTCCATTCTTCTTAAGCTCGCAATATTAGGGACCGACGGGAGTGGGAGCCCCAAATTGTCCCCATGGGCTTCATTTGACCCACAAAACAAGGACAGAGAATCTCCTGACACAAAGAAAAAGGAGTTTGGGTTATATCCCTGCTTGAGAACAACCGGCTCCTTCAGAATCGTATCGCCTTTATAGCCATCAAGCGGCGTCACCAAGATAAAACGCTGATATGATACCCGTCTGATGGGTTTGGTACAATGGATGCGTTCTACACTGTTTTACAATACTGCATCAACTAAAATAAATGGCATAACTTTTAATATTACAAAGTAAGATTAAGTAAACGTGGTAAAGATTTCAATATTACAATATATGTGAAAGTATATATTGTAGAGATTTAAATATTAAAATTTAAGTAAAAACTGTAATGATTTTAATAATAAAATTTAAGTAAAATATTGTAAAGAGATTAATAATACAATTAAGTACAATATTGTAAAGATCTTAATATTACAATTTAAGTAGAATATTGTCAAGATTTTAATAATACAATTAAAGTAAAATATTGTAAAGAGATTAATAGTGCGATTTAAGTAAATAATACTGTATTATTAAAATACAAACTAAAGTAAAAGGGGTATATGTTATTTTAACGTTAGTAGCAGGAAAGGGATGAATTTTAAAAATATGTGCCGAAGCAAAGAGGGTAATTTTTGCAAATATAATTTAAAGCAAAATGGATGATTCAACAAATATGAATTAAAGTGCCAGGGATGAATAATTTTACAAATACACGCTGAGGTAAAAAGAATGAACAACAGTCCAACTAAAATGAGTTTTAGTAACGATGATGAGTGTCACTAATAAGTTGTAAAAAAAATTTTATAAACAAGACCTGAAGATATAAGGTTGAATTTTACTAGTTACAGTGAAAGGGATAATAGGCTATTCACGGATTTAACTCATGTTATATTACAGTAATTCATTTTGAAAATTTAAGTTGACGAATAACGAATGTGAGTCTGAACCTTGGGAACCACTGAATGCATAATCATTATACTGTGGTGGAAATGCAAAGATGAATAACACGCATGTATAAAATAGAAATCCATTATAACGAATACGCCACATTCCTTTACAAACCATTTGGTATTTAGTCCCATGCAGTAATATCAGAAGCTGGCATTCGATCTAAACACCCCGCCCCCCCCCCTCCCACCTAATAAACACAGTGTTGCACAGTGTGTAAAATGCAAGGCATAATTGGGGCTAATCGCTTAAACACCAGTTTCCGCACATTCAACGCCCGCGGGATGAGCCCACTGTGACCTGTGACGGAACAGATGATCTCATGGAGAGAGAGAGAGAGAGAGAGAGAGAGAGAGAGAGAGAGAGAGAGAGAGAGAGAGAGAGTTTCTACATTAACTGTTTCAAATTTCTCATTAGTGTATGGATGACTGGTGTGAGTGTGTGTATTTTATTTATATATATATGTATATATATATATATATGTATGTATATGTATATATATTTGAGAGAGAGAGAGAGAGAGAGAGAGAGAGAGAGAGAGAGAGAGAGAGAGAGAGAGAGAGAGAGAGAGAGAGAGGCTTCCTCAATATTGGCCAACGCAACTTCTCCCTTGAAAGCAACTCTTAAACAGTACTACTCACATTCGATTGGATTTTAGTATTTTCCGCCAGTCGCCTCATCTCAGGAGTCTCGGCCACCGTGGTAGCTTTTGCCTTGGGGATGTGCCTGAAAAACAAATAAAAAAAGATAATGTTAATATTCATGAACGTTCATTCCATTACGTAACATGAGCCTGAAAGTGGAAAATGTGGAGGCATTTGTATGCACTCAACGAAAATTCGGTGGACATGAACGTGGTACTTTAAAAAATGAGTGGAATACACACACACACATATATAAAATACATATATGTATATATATACACACATATATATATATATATATATATATATATATATATATATATATATATATATATACATATACACTTCATCTGGTAAGAAATGGCATATTTAGGTTAACACCGAATTTCATTTTACTCCTGATATTTGGGCCCATTTTCACATTTAATGAATAAAAATGGATAATGAAAATACTAAAACATAAAACCCGAAGTTCGGTCTCATTATAAAGACATACAGCTTACAGGATTGAATAATATCTCTATTTCTCATAACGGGTCATCCACAAGCAATTCTGGCAAGAAGAGATATGTCTGCACTTAAAGCAATCAAAATGGAATCCGCTTTTGAGTAGCGTCAGGAAATACAGAGATACATGGTGCAACCTCAAGACACTGCACTGGGAGACCTTATAATCTTCAAGTCTATAAAAGGTCTCCTTTGCGTTGCTAAGAAAACAATTATAGATTCGCGTCAGAAAACAAAATAAAAATAATGTTTGTGTATGTTTACTTAAGTATAGAAAAAAAAATTTGTGTATGTTTACTTGAGTATAGACGGCAATCCCAATATTCAGGAGTGCAAATTACACCAGGTCCAATTTGCATAAGTGGATCCTCTACACACACACACACACACACACACACACACACACACATCAAATTACCTTGTCCCTAATAAGCCTAAATAACTCTTCTGCATGTATTCAAGAGGACCATTTTACAGGTGTGATTGCATCATTATCTAGTGGCCTATATTCTCAAGGTCAAATGAAACTTTCATGAAAATTACGAGAGAGAGATCCTAAAATACCATGAAGCGGTATATGATAATGATATGCTTAGTCGGGATACAGGTTATGAAAGAAAGAAAAGGTTTCATGAAATGATAGATACATAATTAATAATTCAAATATGTCTTATAATACTACATTCCTAAGTAAAGGCTTTAGAAGTGTACGGTACAATAGCTCACGAACATCATAATGCTTTCATAGCAGGGCCAAAGTTTAGGCATCATGCACGTTGATTCTTACATGAAACATATTCCATGGGAGGAGGAGGAGGAGGAGGAGGAGGAGGAGGGAGGAGGAGGAGGAGGAGGAGGAGGAGGAGGAGGAGGAGGAGGAGGAGGAGGCCTTGAATTTAAGACTCTACAGAGTAACTATGACGTCACTACTGCCTGACGCAACCACGATGCCATTCATTTCTAAGGAATGAGCGAGGAAAGGTCATGCAAACAGAACGATCCAAGTAAGCTCCGTTGTGACATTAACCAGGAAGTTCCCAGAACTAAGCTTATCCCAAAGTTGGCGTCAAGGACCATAAATAGAGCTACATAGATATTGCTATCAATCAGTTCTGTGGATGTACTGATATGGCATGTTGTTTTGTTTTCAGGGCTAGATAATTACAGAAGATATCACCCTAAAAATAATAAACTGCTCGATAAATCTAAGGCTCTTTCACAATAATAATAATAATAATAATAATAATAATAATAATAATAATAATAATAATAATAATAATAATAATAATAATAATAATAATGATGTAATGCTTGTGAATGAACGTGGTAGAAATGCTTTGTGAGAAAAATAATAATTCCTGCATGATTATATACTTGAAGTCAGTGATTCCTGTTAGAAGCCGTATGCAGTACAGTAATCCGTATTTTATGCTTAAAATAGGATACGTTCCTGTCGGGTATTTATCATCGGTTACAACTGACGCATGGTGTATACCATTCCGATTTAATACAACTTATCTTGAAACCGCGATTTCTGCCAAGCTCAACCAATTTCTACAATGCACAACTAACTTCATTTTAACCACTATTTTAGCGAGAAGCAGCTTGTGAGCGAAATTAATACTAAAAAGTGAGAGAATTAAATTGAAAATAAGGAATTCATATGAAAACACATAAACACTGTCTTATCAAAACATAAAATGTCGAAGGTTCGATGTGTTTGCAAACTTCAACATATCGCAAGCAACAAATATAGGGAAAACAGTGTATCATTCTCTTCCTCACTCTCATGCATCATCAAACACATTGCTCGGAGAGAGAGAGAGAGAGAGAGAGAGAGAGAGAGAGAGAGAGAGAGAGAGAGAGAGAGAGAGAGAGAGAGAGAGAGAAAGAGAATTTAAAGAAGGCTGCAGCAATGCACCATTAATCACTTTTGATTAAGTCAATCGCGCAAGTTACCGACAAGCGCGCGAGCCTCTGAACGACGATGAGTAACCCTTTCTCTCCGTCGAAAAATACCCAGCATTCCACGCCTAAAAGCACCTTCCTTCCACCTTCGAAACTGGCGATAAGGCGTCTGTATCTCTTCCCCCCGCCCCCCACCTCTCTCTCCCTCTCTCTCTCTCTCTCTTTCTCAGCCAAACCTGTGCCCCAATAATCATGCCTTAAAAGACGCCTCTAAATGGAACCCCGAACAACCCACGCCAATGGCAGCTTTAGGGCGAAATTCCCATGCGTGTCATGAGCATCGAAAGACCTTGCATCTTAGCGGGGACCGAGAGAGAGAGAGAGAGAGAGAGAGAGAGAGAGAGAGAGAGAGAGAGAGAGAGAGAGAGAGAGAGAGAGAGAGCTCACCCGGAATGCAGTTGCAAATATGGCCAAATATACCGACAGGCTCTGAGTCACACACCGCGCGCACACTCGCGCAAATACGTAAGGAGGGATGA